>NC_045756.1:1235823-1270969 GCF_008692095.1 Etheostoma spectabile
GCGCTGTGGAGGAAGGTCTGGCAATGCAAAGTCAAAACTTTAAAACTAATAACAGATTTGTGAGTTATAAGATTTCCATACACACGTCATTAGGTTGTGCACTCCGTCCACACATACACTACAGTCAAGTACACTCCAACACACTGATGAGCTGAATAAAAAAATAAATCATCGATCGCCACACCACAAGTATAAATATTAGTGATGAGATGATTGATGATAGGATTTCTAAATCTCTTTGGCATCGGAGAAAAATTGCATTTGCCTCCGAGTGTCTGCCCGTCTGCGATGCTGAAGGCCCACCCCTGGGGAACTCATAGTTGCAGTGGGGGTCAGTGAAAACTGGGCCAAATCAAAGTGATTAAGGACCTGCAAATCAATAACGCCTTTATATTAGATTTACTCACCAGCCTCGCATCGCACAGAGTCAGCAGAAAGACGGGAGGAGGCAGAGGCTGAAATGATCCCAGATCCAACTAAATGTCGGCAGATTGGGTGGCGGCATAAATCTTTAGTCATTGAGGCGTAATAAAATAACATAATCATCTTTGAATGGAAGGACGAGGGTAGGTTGAGGATTGTCTTTTGTTTCTGCTGATGTCCTAACTCCAGTGTTTTGATGATGAGAGAGGAAAACCATTACCCAGAAACCATCTGGGTGGGATCTTTAATGGTTAACTTTGGTGGGATGTAGTTGTGCAGTGTAGTGAATAAACGTCTGTGGAGACATATATAATGTATAAACGTCTGTGGAGGCTGTGTGAATGTTGAATTATGCCGGAGATACGGGTCATCAGCAGGTTTGGTTTCTTTTATTTGGATCCCCATTAGCTTCAGCATAAGCTAAAAGCTATTCTTCCTGGGGTTGTGTGACAATACACTTTACAACACACAGATCATATCTTAAATCATATTTAAATTTTAGATAACGCAATTAATCAAAAGAAAGACATTACTCCTAATAGACCTATGTTAAGAGGGGCTGTCAGAGTTGGATAGAAAACACACTGTAGCCTGTAAAGTAGTGATTTAATTTCCAGAGGGGGAACAATAGGTTGTCTCAATACCCCTGAAAAATTACAGGTATTTTAATATGGCTTATTTTAGCAATATCAGTTCATGAACTGGGTCCATTTTTTTTAAAAGATTTTTTTGGGCATTGTTAGGACATTATTTATACAGGACAGCTGAAGACATGAAAGGGGAGAGAGAGGGGGACTGTCATGTAGCAAAGGGCCGCAGGGCGGAGTCAAACCTGTTCTCCCAGGTTAGCTACCCAGAAGCCCCATTGTCTTGACGGTGTACAGTGTGCTTGTCTCTCACACACCTGGTCAAATACAGACAACTTGACATCATCCTAGGCAAAACCAGAGGTGCCTGATGATGAACAGTGAGTTGACAGTTTTAACATCATTTAAATGACTATACTTAATATGTCATAATGACAATTAAATCAATGGAAACCCACTGAAACAATGCATGCACAAGACCTAGATGATCAAGGGTGCTTTCAGCCCTTGCCAGCTTGATGTGGTTCATTTAAGGAAGGTGTTATATGTGCTATGGACCAAACTACTGACTGACTGAAAACTTCTGGACCGTTCCAAACTAATTGGGAAACAAAAGCAGATCAACCACAGGATTTTGTGACGGTAGTGAAACGGCATTAAACTTCAATTAAATCCCTCTGCTGATCACAACTGTCAAGGAAGCTATTGTAAAATCGAAGATGCAATATGTGGCGAAAAAAGAAAAATTTGAATCGTAATATCTGGCAGAAAAATGGCAATTTGATTTCTTCCCCAAATCGTAGAAATGAGTCAAGTTATTGGTTGCATTTGGAGAAGGAAGTTTTACATCCAATCACGGTAATGATGTTAATATAAAGTTATACAATGCAGATATGAATTAGTGATATCTCTGCAGTTGTGGTCATTAAGTCAAATCTTGTAATAAAATCCAGATTCCTCTTTATCCGAGACCGAGACGAGAATAAAAATGCAGTTGATTCCGAGGCCGAGACCTATAAAAAGTGAAGATAGATCTTGAGTACTACAACAATAATATAATGTATATTATTTACAAATTACAGGTGCAGGTCAAATTAACTAAACTACAGGTGTACAAGTAGCCTCAAAATAATTGTTTTTTAATCTAAATCACACATAACATTTTGCCAGGATTATACAGAGAGACATCTTTTCACCTGCTCATGGATATGAAGGTACTGTATGTGCAAAGCAACTACGAAAAGCTCTGATCAAGACCTTTGCAAGACAATTCAGCGATCATTCAGGAAGAGATATTCAGTGTGGGAGAGGTTAAGAAAAGACTTGACAAACTGATAGGACTCACAGCTGAAAGCAACAAGTCTACATTGCCAAACATTATCCTGTAAAAAGCAAAAAGTTAATAACTAAAGCAGAGAAGGCAAGTTGAGGAAACTCACTTTCTTGCATTTCCTAAAAATGACAGGAGGACCCATTAAGATGAGAAAAACCCTGACCAGATATCTAACAGGCACCGCACTTACAGGACAAATCATGCTTCAAAATGTCTATGTTTTACTCTCTCTCTCTCACACACACACACACACCAACCACACACACAACACACACACACACACACACACACACACACCACACACACACACACACACACACACACACACACACACACACACACACACACATATTAGTAAATAAATAGCTTTCTGGTGACATAAGTTTAATGCCTGAGCATGTGCATGCAGACTTGCGCACGCAATGTGCCATTTCCCTTTATCTCCATGGAGACAACATGCCCCCCCTTCCCCTCCAGTGTCTGTCTCACAGTAAATCTAAATTGGCGAGTGCAGTTAACCCCCTCACCTCCTGCATAGCCAGCTTCTAAGTCTCTGGATCTGTGCAGCAGACGATGAGAGAGAAATACAATCAATCTCAGAAAAAAAGAAGAGCAGAGTGAAGGAAAGGGAGGGGGTAAAAGAAAAGCCAGTGGAACATGTTAGCACACAACAGTGCCAGGATCACGCAGAAGCCACATTATTTTTTTTGTTGCACTGAAGATAAAGACTAAAGGAACTTTCATTCTATGTGTGTGTTTAACAGTTTCCTTTTAGGGAAAGAGAGGTTGTTCTGCACGAATCTTTGATGTAATCTGGCGTGAGAGGAGGATGTGTGTGTGTGTGTGTGTGTGTGTGTGTGTGTGTGTTTGTATGTTGGAGAGAATGCTCCGAAGGAACCTCCAATCTGTTTACAGCTCTGATTGGAATTACACAATCAATTACCACCCCCTGCAGAGGCCCCAATGAGCCAACCCAAAAGACAGGGGAATTGGTTAAATGTTATTGTTGGGAGGCCATTATCCAACAATCGGGGTGGTTAATGCAAGAAAATGACATTCATTAAAAGGCTCGACGGGTGGCTCCCAGGGGCCAGGCTGCAGCTGACCCTCATTCACCGCCAGGCTTTGTGGGCCCTCGTCAACTGTGGGGAGGGGAGATCATGTCAAAGGCACAAAATGCTCCTCTTTGTCACACAGTGGCTTCAGTCTCTCTTTGCAAGTGTGTGTGTGTGCGTGTTTGTGTGTGTGTGTGGGGGGGGGGGGGGGGGGGGCATAGGCCAGAGAAAATACCTGTGACTGTGGACGTGAATGTTTTTTTTGTGCTTAAGAGGTGTGTGAGGTGTCAGAGGGAGAAAAAGGGATAATTACATCATTCTGTGAATTAGAGGAGAAGGGGGGAGAGGATTGAGCCCCCCCCCCCCCCCGCCAATGGATGCACATGTAATCCTGCAGTAATGAGGCAGCACCAGAATCATACTCCACACACACTTAGTCCGATAATGTATATCAGCAACGCTACAGCTGAAAAAGAAAAAAAAGAAAAAACGGGTGTACTTCCAGCCAGCGACGGTGATATCATCTATCAACGCAGAGAGAGCTATCAAAAGCCAAAAGTCAATAGTAAGTGCTGAAATTAGCCCACACACAGAAGGAGAGAGTCAGTGAGAACCGGTCGTGCCATTATTTTTGATACAGGAGTCCTGCAATAGATTATTTTTGCGAACTTCCACCAACGAAAAAAGGCTTTCTTTGTCTTGTTCTATTCAGAGAGACGGTGGGTCAGCGAGGAGACGACAGCTGTGGCCTTGTTATTTCTGTTCTTCCTACAGGAAACGAAAGACTTTCATTCATGAGACGCAAGGAAGAAATATACCTTTAAGGTAATGGCCCAAATCCCATAGTGAGCCCTGCGGACTAAAGACTCAGACTCAATTGATCTCAGGTGCTAAGTGAGTGAGTGTGTGAGGCCACAAGAGCTCATGTAAGTATAAATGGGTTTGGGACAGCACTTCACGAGATCACATGTTACCTTGGGGACGTTTAATAACCAAGATGTTGCTGACACTTAACCGTTTGGGCATTTCAGACAGCTGGCTGATTCCAAATTTGTTCAAACTCTTGTTTTACCAGCTAGACAACAGGTCCGGTATGTGGTCATGTGTCGTGCTGTTGTTAACCTTTTTAATTTCCAGATTTTACCTATGGTCTCCGAGGTAAAGGTCACAACGCTTTGAACTGTGGGTAATTCCCTTTGGTGAAGTCTGCATCGATCCAGACTCACAGAAAGGGCTCCGTAAGAGTGTACTCACACCCTCACGCCCTTTGAAATTCGACATTGGGACAACTCTAAGCCCTTACAAATTTCTAAAGAACGCGCACCAAAGTCTGTGAGTGGGACTGGGCCACAGAGTCACAATGTAGATGCCTGTACAACCTCTAGAACACAGAGAGAACTATTACCAGATAGTCAGGAAGCCAAAGGGAGCTTAAGTCAGGACCATTTGGCTTCAAATGCATCTGGATTCATGGATTAGAAATTACTTGAATGCTTGAACATGTGCTAGAAAGGAACTACAGGGATGATAAGTACTGCAGACTCCACCCTGATGGTTCCTGGACCATTAGAAAAAAAATCATTGCCATGACTTTTGCAATCAAGAGCTAGATTCCAGTTCTACAGATTCCAGACAGGTGAGGGTGGATTACAGTGAGGTTTACCTGGTCGGTAGGTAGAGTTTTGGTAACAGGTAGCAGAGAAGATGATGCTGTCGCCGCAACGCATTAGAGAGGTTGCTTGAAAGGCTTTTGCATGTTGAGCACCATATATTTGATAAAAGACTGATTGAGAAAAGATTGTTTAAACGTCTTGCATTGCTGTCATTTGCCATTCCCTGCAAATTATGGCATCCCAAGATTTTTTTTCTGCATTTGCATTAGCAACAGTGTGCAAAATGCATGCATTTCATCTTTGATGGCTAAACCTTGACCTCCTTTTATGTCTTCTGCATGCTGCGTTTGATTTCGCGACTCCTATTGTCCATAGGGGCATGAGACTGACTTCCGATTAGCGCTGATAGCTTTTACAGATAACCAAGACAAGGGGGAAGCCACAGGAGTGTGGATCCCAGCAGCGTGCCGTAGAGGACTGAATCAATTTGGCGCACTTGCCAGGTCCCCGGCTTATTGAGCACACAGATTGACCCCTCCTAACGGCGGCTGTTACCTCAAAGCCAAACAGTGACCTTTGACACTTGATCATCTGTTGGCTCCTAGGAATAGAAAAAAAACAACAACATTGCGAATAGCCCAGGTTCATTTTGGCAGGAAAGCTGTATTTGCGCAGATAAAGGGATCAAAAATAAATCAAACACAGTAATTACAAAGCAATTGTTTAATGAAATGTTCTGGTTTGCAACAGTTGCATGCTGTCTAGTGTGAGCCGGGTTCATCAGAGAGAGGTGAAATAATTATCACAGGCACCTGTTATGGCAAAGAACAGGTGGAGCTATAGCGTTTGTAATCTCACATCTCAGTGGATATTATCCGGATGTGTGTGTGTGTGTGTGTGTGTGTGTGTGTGTGTGTGTGTGTGTGTGTGTGGTGTGGTGTGTGGCGCAAGTGTGTATGAGCACATGAAATGTCCTTTGTGCCAAGATGCTGTGTGTTTGTGTGTGTGTGTGTGTGGTTGTGAGTGTGTGTGTGTTAGGTGTTGAGTTAAAAGCCTCTGATTGAGAAACAAGCCACAGTAGCAACATGCCTCGCTGTGTCCCTCAGCATATGTCTTGAGCAGCATGGGGGCCTCTGAGGGAGGAGAGAGGAGGAAGGAGGAAACCACGGATAGGCGGCGTTCCTTCTTCTCTGATCCCCCCCCCCCCCCCCTCATTATTTAGGAGGCAACATCGTAGTTTAAAAAGACACTCTCTCCCCTCTCTCTTGTCTCAGTTTGAGTTTTTTTTTTTTGTGTCTCCATCATCTGCGAGTCAGCGCCAGGTCATATCACAACATGACGTGCTCTGCAGTGAGTTTAGCACCAGACACGCCAGCTCCCCGCCACTTCCTTTACACAGACACAGTTTCTTTGAGACACACTGTGCTGCACTGTCAAAACAGTGGAGGTAGATAAGGCAGATAGTCGAACGAGGAGCTGTCCTAAATGTTTGGGAGAATCTCACTACTACCCACCTCTTATCTGTTTCTTGAGAAGGGTGGAAACGTAGAAGGAAATAAAGAGTGTAAACAAGAGAATGGAGTCTCGGTCTCAACCATTTAGATTGGTTTTTAAATGAGTAGTTCTGTCTGTTGGTCCTAATATACAGTAGGTCAAATAAAGGCAAAGAGTGCTGGAGGGTCAGTTAACTATAGTGTCAGGACATAGACAAGCACCTTTGCGTGGCTAATAGACATAACAAGGTGCGGCATCCTAGTCATTTCTTTCCCATTGCTGCCGAGATCTCTCTTTAGCTGTAATGATTAGTAATGAAGGTGCAAAATGAAGTCAGCTGGCTGTGAGATGATCAGCTCCATATGCTAGCTCTGCTGGGGTGCTATTTCATCCACTTTTACCCACTCCAGGAAGTTGACGAATTGATGCTAATTTGACTTGTTTTAAATGAACTTCTGCCTCTGTTTTAGCCATATACCAAAGTCCAGAAAGCCATGCCAAATTAACTAACGCATACGTTTCCCACTGTACAACCTATTGGAATATAACCTCAAATCCTGTATACTGTATGCATTTTATGGTACTGTGTCTACCCCTACTGTATTAGTTCCACATATTCCCTGTTGTAATGCTCAACGTTTGTCTCTTTAGTCCACCATGTTGCTTTAATTAGCTAATCTTCCAGTGGAGTTTCAAGCTGCATTGGGGATAAGGACAGATGACTTGCTACACCCTGTAACACCCAGCAGTGCCCTGATATATAAACCATAAACTACTACAACTACTATTTTAGTCAGTGTTCCATTATCTTTATTCTGACCATTATTGCCACTGTTCATCACACCCCCAACCGGCACCGTCAGACTCCACCCACCAAAAGCCTGGGTCTGTCCCAGGTTTCTTCCTAAAAGGAATTTTTCCTTGCCACTGTTGCACTAAATGCTTGCTCTTGGGGGTATTATTAGAATTGTTGGGTCTAGACCTACTCTATCTAAAAGTGTCTTGAGATAATTCGTTATGATTTGATACCATAAATAAAATTGAGTTGAATTGAATGATGCGTCTCAAAAGCCGGAGCCTCATATAAGCTACAAAAAAAATAAAACCTAATTTTTAAAGAATGCAATCAGGACTCTTAAAGAGCCTCCTGAGTGTTTACTAGCAAAGGTTGAACAACTCTGAGAGTCCTTAAAGAGGTACACGGGTCTATTAATAGCTGTGGACTGGAGCTGTGTGTGAGGCTGGAGTAGGATGAGTAACGTGGCATTTTGGAGCCATTCATCCAAAGACGGAGCCGTTGTCTTCAAGACAACATGTTGAGGATACACATACAGAGAGGATACACTTTGGATCTTGGTTACAATTGAGTGTTGTGCAACTCCTTAGCTAAGCTATAAACATGCTTTTGTTTAATGACAAAGGTTTTCGTCTGTGAGTGTTGGTTATGTTTTGGTTTGTGTAACGTGCCGACACGGCCAAAGTTGTCATTGAAAAAGTGATTTAGATCTAAAAAAAAAAAAAACATTCTGTTTAGAATAAGGTAAAACACATTTAAAAGGTTTGCAATTATCTAGTTCACATTTCTGGAATTAACTATGACATTTGGTACAATTTATAGGGAAAATGTAAAATGTAAAAATAAATAAACCCATATTTTCAAACAAATGTCTTGGAAAGAATTGCTGAAATCTTAATGATTGGAAAAACTGACTTTAAAACGCACAACATAGTCATTTATTATTAGAAACATTTTTTCTTGATTTGTGTGCCTGTAGACACTTTCTACATTACTGCAGGTTCAGTTAACCAACTCTCTCCAATTTCCCAGTACTCACCAGCAGATTTTAACTGTCCTTTGCATATGTTATAGAAAATGATGGGAGCTGTTATTGACACTACTCCAATATTTAAGATCAGTCTTGTAATGGGTGTCTTATGGATGCATGAAGATGAGCACAAAGTGTAAGTCTACTTAAGGTTGTGGACACCTCAAAAAGATTTCCACTGTACTTCTGGCAGATCAAGAGCGTATAAAGTGGTCAGTTATGTACTCAGCCAAAAACAATATGGATCTTGTAATACACAAAGTATTCCTCCATCTTTATTGGCTCAGTTTCCTCTTCCCCCCCCTGGCATTGATGTTTAACCGGACTGGGATTTAGTTTGACACATTTTGAATATCTGATCCAAATAGTTTATTTCCACTGTTAGGAGCCAGGCAACTGTATTCAAATATTTACTAAAAAAATAAAATCTTTCCAATCAATCTGCCCTCTGAGGTGAGGCTGAAATAGTGAGTCGATGCCATTTGATTTATGGCTTTAAACTCAATGTTTGGATCAGTTTTTGTATCAAGTGTTATGCCAATGTCACTTGTCACTTTACAATACTGGAAATGTAGGCATTAAAAAGAAACTACAACATCGTTTGTGATTCAAATGAAGGCATTTGTTAGGCTACCTGCAGATCCATTTGCCCTACAGAAGGATTGAGAGGCTTGTCAAACAGACTTCTCTGTCACCAACACACTCTGAGGAAAGCCAAGTCCAGAAGAAAGCCAAGCACACAGACAATAGTTTGCTTGTATCAAGAGAAGGAGGCATATCATTAGCACTAGAGATGTTACCGGAAGGGGCCAATCAACACCTGTTTCCACTGTTATCACGCCATTTTTGTGAGTACCAAATTGTGACATTTAGAGACATGACAAGATATGAGTCAAAACAAAACCTTTACAGCTCTCTGCGGCCAACTCCTGTTGTTTCCTGAAAAGCAACTATTACGTAGCACGTTATTATAGCAAAGCCGGGCCTATATAAAGCAACAATAAGACAGCGACTGCGCTGCTTCCAAGCGAGTCATCTCCGGCAACCAGCCTAGCCATCATTATCTGTTAAAGAGCCTCCGTCCCTATGGATCATCATTACGAGGCGCATTAGAAAATACTTTGATTAAACTCCCCTAATCCAGCACAGACAGCTGCAGTCCATTCACAGCTGCCTAATCTCCCCGCCACTAAATACCACAGAGACAATGGGCAACAAATGACAACTTACGTGAGGGGGGGAGACAGAAATAAAGGAGTGAGAAAACAAAGAGAAAGAGGGAGAGAAAAGGGAGGGGAGAGCTGATTCCTCTTTCAAAGGCGGGTGGTAAACAGTGCTGATGGCAAGCCGTATCATACCAGGAGATGGCTGAAGCTTTCTGTGAAACGAAAAGGGATACAGAGAAAGACAGAGGGAATGTGAGGTACAGGGTAAATAGTTTAGTGAGAAGGGTTGGGGAAGGAGGGAGACAGAGCTATGTGAGGGAGAGAAAAAAGGGGAGATGGAAGAAGAGTGACGCGAGACGACGGGAGGCGGGGTGAAAGGAGCAGGAGAAGGATGATGGAGCTGCGTCTCCCCTTGGCTGGCAGATGAAATGTTGCACATGGAAAGGAGGGATCTCTTTCACCGCGACTACAAACAGGGCGAGGGTGCTGATGGGAGCTGCTGCAATCAAGATGAGAGCAGAGAAACGAGAGTATAGAGAGAAAAATGAAACTACTCCTCAATGGTACAAATCACCGCAGGGAGGTTATCAGGGCCGTCGGCAATCACTATAATGACAACATGGTGCGACATGATAGTTACAGCACTCAAAGAAAATCATTCGCCCAGGCTGGGGAAAAGATAGGCAGGCGGGCAGCTTCATAAATACTGGTCTGGCTGGGAGAGTGAGAGAATGTGTGTGTGTGTGCGTGTGTGCGTGTGTGTGTGTCCAAGTCCATGTGTGTGTTTTAGTATTCAAGCTGATGGGTGTGTTGGATGTGTAGCTGTTGAGCAGAGGAGGATAGGCAGGTGACTGTGTTGTGATTGTGTGGGACGGTGTTGATCAGAGAGGAGGCAAGCCTATTATACTACGTAGAATTGCTTGTTTTGATTGTTTATTCATCGTTCATTTTGTGTTTTTTCATCACCAAAACTCAAGTTATATAACCAAAAACAAAGTACATTGTGTCCTCTGACATTTGTATCACATTTGGGAGCATAAACAAGCAATCCAATGCCTGATCAAATACTGTGATGTTTTGGTTGTGCAAAATGCTCCATGTGCAAAGCCATGTCCATGCCCACATGTACTATTATTTAATCGGCACATTACCACAACAGCACACTGGCACATCACATCAATCAACACTTAACTCCCAGACAAATTGTGCCTTGCAAGTGTCTCTTAATTTTGATGCCACATTGGGAACTTGTGTCCCATGTATAAGGTCTGAATGGCTGTCTTGAAGCAACCGCTTGAAGCCACCCTGTCATAGCTAAATGGCAATCCTAGTGATTATATCATGCCTGTCATATGCCTCAGTATTTTGTATCAAATTAGGTAGTGCCTATGTTACTATCAAAGCATTGTGATGTTGAGAATATGAATAAATATAAATGGCCTTATCTTAGGGCCTTATGATGGATTAGAGGGCAACGGTTTCCAGCTGGTGCCACATTTTTACTATATACCGATGGGGATTAAAACTACAACCAAAAAACGTAACACTATCCTATGTTTTATTAGGCCTCTATATCCAATTTCAGCTGGTCATACATTAATTAAGGAACTAAGATGTCACAAGTAGTCACAATACTTCCACTTAATTTTGCTCACTCATATTATAAGCAGAAGCAGCAGTGCATTAGTGCATAGTTTGCCCACCATGTGTTCTCCACACTGACCACAAGAACTTTAAGCTTAGATAACATTTGTGCTGTGGTGCAATTATGCCCTTTGGCAGTCTCATTTTGCCAGACCCTCCTCTAAAGCGCACTGAAGAAGAGTCTGGCTAGTCCACATAGCATTCGGGGATGGGCGGAAAACATACTCTGGTTTAATGGCATTTCTTTAAACCAATCAGAATTGTCATAGGCGGTGCTAAGCTTTTCAACAGCCTGAAACGGTTAGATGACGATGACCTTATACTTTTCTGATAACACCATTTATGCGTGGAATGCCATTCAGCAGCCGACAGAGTGAAGTGGAAGCTTTGACTGGATCATTTTCTGGTTACAACAATGTTTTAAACCTACTTATCTTATTATTAGACATTGGTTGGGCAGTATGTATAATGACACGAAAAATAAGCCATTATAAACATGAAAATATCTCTTTAACAAGAAATAGAATACAGATTTAGTCATGGCTATGTACGCCGAAGTGAATATAATGGACAAATTCAATATGGAATCATCACCTGGACTCATCTGGTCAGTCTATTTCCTGGTAAGAGCAAATATGATTAACATTATGTACACTGTGTGTGTGTGTGTGTGTGTGTGTGTGTGTGTGTGTGTGTGTGTGTGTGTGTGTGTGTGTGTGTGTCACGCAGGGTAATTTTCCCGGAGCCATGCTGAGGTGCTTCTGGATGAATCATACATGGACATGCTCACAGCCATGCTGGAGAATAATGAGACCCAATGAAGTGAAGAATATGAACACACCTCGTCTACAACAAAACCTCTTTCTCAAGCGCTCTCCCTCCCTTTTCCATTCACTGCCCCCCTCCCCTTTCCTTATATTCATCACCGTCCCCTCTCTTCTTCTTCTGATCTCCCTGCAAAGATGTGCCGTACAGCGGCGAGGTGCCTATGTGCGGTGTGAGCATGCATGTATTATTACAAATCTAACCTGCATGATGGCGGGGAGCGGTGGTGCAATGGATTCGGCGATCACGGTTGTTATGCAGATGGATGATTGTGCTTGGAAACAGAAGAGGTCCAGGTTAATACGGCTCAGCTCCACGTCAGAGAGGCTGATGGCAGGGGTCAAAGGTCGACTGATGAGAAAGCACAAAGCTAGCGCCGAGCTCCTCTCTGTGCTTGTGTGTGTGGGCAGCGCGGAGGTCAGGGAGAGTGAGTCATTGCAACCACACAGGCCTACACACACACACACACACAAGCTTGAAAGACACACACAAACAACTCACTCCAACATTGATAAGACACACAGAAGGCTAGTTTGTACTTTAATGTGAGCACATCCGTGTGCGCTGGGCCTTTGCCTCCGAGGTTTTATTTACAGAAAATCAATTATAAAGTGTTCCTAGCCCACAGGAATCAGCAACAGTATTATCATGTCTTACTGAAGATCTCATTCTAGACTCATCAGACCGGCATTGTGCTACTTAGAGAAGTTGCCCTTTTTACTGAATGCCAGTTGAACTGAAAATTCTGCTGCAATCCGAAAACAAAAAGTTGGAGCAGTGGTTGTCAAACTGGGTATTGGAAGTTAAATTGGACTGGTAGCAAGATGATTTTTATTTTAAGATTATTTTTTTTCCCTTTATTTTTAGCAAGACAGTAGATAAAAGGGAACGGCGGGAGAGAGATGGGGGAGGACATTCGGCAAAGGTCCGCAGGTCTGATTCGAACCCAGGTCCCCACAAAGGACTCAGCCTACATGGGGCGCACTCTCTCACTGGGTGAGCTAGAGGTCGCACTGAGACGATTTCTTTTGATTAAACCTCTTATGGTTTTTACCTTTACTTACTGTACATAAAAATAATTCAAATAACAAAAATGTGAGAGCCAACAATACTCATAACCCGCTGACATACTGTAGCTTTGTTTTAACGGGGTAAGAAGTGTGGAAAAGATTGTGAATTGCTCAGTTAGACCAAGAAAGTAAAGTTCTCCATTTTGCAGTGCTTATGCATAAATATAGCTAAAACACTGAAAAAATAATAAGTCTTAGGCACATCTAAAAGAGCGAGATATTCTGGTCTTTAGTAAGAGTTCAGCTCCAAAAATACTGGTTCCTACAGTTCCCATAATGCATATCAATACTGTATTTTTAATACACTTTCCCTGTCTGGCAAATTCCAACATCTGCTGTGTAAACTTCATGGTGTACATTTGTAATCGCCAAACTCAATCCAACCCTGATGGCATCATTACGACATCATGAGGGTTATTTTTTCAGACCTGACACAGCTCTCCTCCTGAGGCACAGCAGAGGTTATACAACACAACGACCAAGAGCTTTTATACAAGCACTGGCGCCTGAAAGATATGGGATAAACTCACAAGTAAAGAAACTATAAGGCCTATTTTTTTCATGCAGTTCCCATGAAAGAAATTAACAACTTCTTAACCTTGAGCGCCTCAAGTGTGTCTGCGATGTACTGCTCAAAGTCAATCCATGGAATTAAGATAACAGCACATAGCTATGTTTCCATATGGGGGTCGGTCACTGTGTAGTGAACAGACCTGCTCATCCAATGGAACCCCTGGTCACTTCTCCTCTCTGAGGTCCCCGTAATCATGAAAATGATGGCTATCACTGCAGCAGCCTACGCCATCGCCTGGACGTTGGGACTCTGCCGTGCTGAGACCGTATCAGTCAGAGTCCATTTACATAATAACAGCTCATCATTCAAAAAAGGTCCTTTTGTTTGCAGCATAACAGGAAACTGTCAAGATGTCACCCTCGGCTGGGGTCTCAGCACGCCGCGCCGGGAAACAGCAAAGGAGGGGTCTAACTGTGGTCGACGGTAGCACAGTAAAGAACAAGGAGAATACGGAGAGGGAAATAGTGAAGAAAAGATACAAGTGGACTGATTGGAAACACTAGAAATATTGAAAAAGGGAGGAATCAAAAGCAAAACGGCTCGGAAAAGGAGTGTTTGGGTAGAGTCAAGTGATTGAAAGGAGACCCGAGTAACACAAACTTCCAGGTTGAGTCACCCCAGACTCACGAGCCCAATTTTACCCGATGATATTTCCCGCCCTAAAATTAAACTACATTGACACACTAATGCAAGTCTGGGGCAGGAAGGGATGAACTAATTTAACATTGGAAAATTGTCCATCTCCCACTCAAAGTAATCATTTTTGCTTCCCACGAAGCTGTTTACTTGAAGAGTTTGAAATTGCATGTTGCAAATTACACCTGGAACTTTAAATTTACTGTGCGAGTGCATGGGTGTGGAATTGATGAAGCAGATAGTTATGGTTCGACACCTTCAGACAGACAAAGTCAGGGTGAGAGCAAATTTGATAGGGCAGGGTGCAAGTTACTATGTTGGGGACTACGTTACTGAACACAACTTCAAATGATTATAGATAAAAACTTATAGTGTTGCGTTTACCTATGCATAAATAAAACGGAACGGTGCTCATCTCAATTTATACCCATACTGTTCAGTGGGAAATGCACACATATTATGCATATTTTCCCATAAATTTGAAAAAAAGTTTTTTAGACAGTATCATCATTTCATATTAAAACAACTCTCAATCACATCTTTGTAAAAATTGTTGCTAAATCGACAGCCCATTGTGGACGTTGGCAAGATATATTACATGCATGCATTCATTTTCTATGTTTTCTAACACATCTGAATGATTGTTGGCCGTGTTTCTGTACGTCAGTTGTCAACTACGCGTCATCAACTGGGAAACTCTGTTAGCAAAATCTACTCCCAGTTTCCCACCTCTGATTCCCACATGAAGTGAGGAGAATGATGACGTTTTCACGGGGGAAAATGTTTTTCCAATGCCCATGCACACACGGTGACAACCTTTTCCCGCAGTTTTCTACCGTGTCTGAGTTTGCCCAGTTGTCATGGAGATGGAGAAATGCAAGCACACTTTACTTTTATGGTTTCATCGGCAGCACTTCTCGTCCGTGTTAGCTTAAGAGTAAAGCAAAATAGTTCATTATTTACCTAGTATTGAAATTGACCAAACAGTGACATGTGAAGGTGGATTCATTGCTCCACTAACCAATTAATCCTGAAGACATCAAACTTCACTATTAAAAAGCAACTTAACACTTAACCCCCCGTTCATTCCAAATTCAAGAGATTTGATATACCTTGGGGCTCCTTTAGTTTGAACGGGCAGGAAGCCAGAGCTCATAGAAACACACTCATGCTCCTAAGCCATGACAAGCATACACACACACGCGCAACTTATTTTCTTCACACCTCACTGTGTGTGTGACAGGAAATCACCAGCAGCCACTCGACCCAGGAGTGATTTCTCCTCATCTTCGCCGCTCCTTGCGGGCCTCTCAGCATCCACTCCTTCCTAAGACCTGCTCCTCCACGTCTTTTCCACCCTCATCGTCTCTCACATCATTTGACATCAAAGAGGCCGCGACGAGTCTCGCTGTTTACCCTCCCTGGCAGGGGCTCATTACAAAAACATCAAAATAAGCCGTGCAGAGAGGCAGGGCGAATTAATGATCTCCCTGTGCCACCGGTGTCCTGCACGCCCTCCGAAACGGTGCCAGGCCATTTGATGCAGAGCAAATACCCCCTGATACACGTGCGTGTGGAGGAAAACGTGTAGTTAGATGAAAACGCATTAATGCGTAGCCGTACAGTTGCACACACACACCCACGCATGCTCTAGTGCCAAGGCCCGTGGCTGCTAACGACCATTCAATTAGTGGAAATTAGGGAAGCATTGGGAGGTCCACGCTGTGACCATTAGTTGTTGGAAAGAAGCACAACAAGTGTGGGCCAGGATTAATGTCTCAAGAGCAAGATGTAGAACCTCGCAGGTCACCATCCAGTAGGCTTTAGGTTGGGACATTAACGAGTGTGGAGGACGGCATCAGACAGCGATGTGTCTTACGCAGTCTGTTTTTATAATTAGGAGATCCGTTGCACGTTGTGTGAAGGTTTTTTCTTTGGTTTATTAGCAATGTTTTGTGGGTGCAGTCAGTCGTTTCAATAGCAAATTCGCCACGAACGGTCATTAGACGAGTAGTTTGAAGCAAGTCCTCATTAGATCAAGTGATTCCATACAAATTGCTGCTCCACAAAAGCAAACCCTGATTGTGAAATCAAAGTGCTTTGGCAATGCATTGTGACACAACACATACATCAGCGTGTGCAGGTCGCTCTGCAACACATGGCTTTCTCCATGCATGTAATGGCAGGTTTTTATTTGGAAATTAATTCTTAATCTAATCTATACAGCCCTATTAATAACTATTATAAAGCACACCCCAGTCATGAATTAATCAGGGATTGGCAATTAGTGTAAAATTTAAATTTATGTTGTAAACCCACATTGAGTGTCTGGCACTAGACGGAGGTGCCAAGCCATCGCTGTACTAATTAGTTTGCAATTATGTTTAATAAGTTCTGTGGAAGCCAATCATCTTACAGTCGGGAGGCTGGGCTCTGCTGATACACGCGCTGTGGATCCAACATGGAGGAGGCTGTGACGAACATCACATTTTATACTTTTTTTTTCTTCCTTTTCTCTCCAACTTTTGCTGAGCAAGGCATTCTTGATTGTGAGAAACTCCCTCCATCACACTCTGTTGTCCTGCTGGGAGCTTCCCAGTGCAGACACACGTCATCGTTTCCCTCTCGGAGCCAAGTACACCCATCATTGTTCCCCGTTCCCCTATGAGCACAACTTATTTTATGATCAAGTGGAATTTACCTACTTAAAAACAGTCAATTAATTTTCCATGAACCTATAGCACTCAGTTGCAGGTTATTTGTAATTAGGGATAGAATAAGTTATCCTGAATGAAGGTGGTGGGAAGTCTTTTCACTAACTAAATTCTTTCAGGCAGTCCAGTGGTCGAGAACGAGTTCAGGAACGGTATACTAAACTCACTTTCCCCCTGCAGTCAAACCGCCGACACTAATACGAAAGTTACTTATTATTTAAGTATGTATTGAGTTTTTTATTGTTGGGAAAATGGCATTTGAACTCAAACTAAAGCTACATTCTAGACTGTTGTTTCTTCTTAATTTCCGGTTCAAACTGGGCTGTAAGCTTCTTCTGCAGTGGGAGTCCGTCTTCAAATTGAAGTTCAGGAAAAGCCCTGTGACGTATTTATGCAATTGCCAGTTTTTGACTTGTAATACAGTTCACATCGACATCACAGTAATAAGACAGTGAAGGAGCGAATAACCATGGAGGCATCCCATAAGCCAACACACAAATGTAGTAGACTTGTGACCAGAATATGTTCAATCCTCACACTCACACACATAACACAACAATTTATGTATGTGGTTTTATTTGTTAGCTACAATCATGCAACTCACTCACACAAAGCTAATTGAGCTAACAGCTAATTTAAGCTTAATTTCTATCTGGTGTGACTTGTCTAGCGATGGGGTCCATTACCTTGGAGTGATTTGTGTAACGGCAGGGTTTCCCATTCTTCCCATTCTGCACACATGGCGTGATTGCAGCAGAGCACCAAAACCTGCAATGACACATTTTCTGGTGTCGAGCTCCGCTCTAGCTGAAAATATGTCCACATGTTGTAATTATGCTGGTTTAACATGGTTTCTGTTTGATTTCTACAAAAAGGCAAACAGCTAAAACTACTAAATCAGAAGATCAGTCACAAACATGAGCTGTCACGCCTTGTGTTCCCAAAACAGGAACAATACAACACACACAGGATATGTGAACTCCAGCACTATCTGTGTTTAACAATGCTAATGAGCTAACTGTCATCAGCTGTGACACGAAGAAAGACACAGCGAAAGAGTAGGATCCATTTCTATTTCAAAGAATAAGGACTGCAACTGGTTCTGGAGGAAGGAGCTGGGGACAAAAGTTAAATTATCATTCGGGGCCACGTGGCCATGTCTGCCGACAAAATGAGAGTGTGTAACACCATCACTGCTAGGGACAGAGATGCATTTGGAAGTGCATTTTCAGAAGTGCAGGGTATGACGCATTCATTTTTGTTTTTGTCTTTTGCAAAGGTCATGTTTTCAAAGACACTGTCCTGTAGCTTAATAACGTAAATGAATAAAAATTGAATACAAAAATGTGATGTCTGACACGTTTTATGAAGAAAAAAGCCTTTAGTTTTATAAAAACATCAGACGTTGACAATGTGACATGACGGGACATCCGACTCAGGGAGAGGAGCGACGAAGGGAAAGAAGCGTGTAGCCGGAGCAGCAGCAGAGCGCCTGTGTCCGGCCCGCCCTGTGGGGATGGAGATTTAGTGGATTTATTGGCATCTGTCGCTCCATTATTATTTGTGTTATGAACTTTATATGTTTATTAATTTTAACTAAATTGAGCTTGAGGTTTAAAAAAAATAAAGTGGTGGATTCAAAATGACTCCTGAATAAATCTGAGAGGTACGCGTACCCACCGAAAAAGACGCCTATGAGTTATGGGGTGTTAGCGGTTTAACTTATACTGTAAAAGTTAGACTAAAGATCAGGGAGGACGAAGCAATACACTCTTCAACCCTACAGATATAGAAAAAAAAATAAAGAAATCAACACAATGCCCAGTATGAATGCCCGATCCCTGGCTCTGGATCTGCCAGGCTAAGTGGTAGAGTGTGGATTCAGAGTTGAAAGAATTTTGGGAAAATTGGCTGCAGACCAAAATGCCTCTAAATGGCTTCATGTGTCCGATTTTGAAAACAGGAGGAGGAACCTAAGACATAAAAACAAAAACCCATCGGCTTCTCCTTCTCAAATATTCCTAATAGGATTTAGCAAAAAGCAGGTGTTTTTTTCTTGCTTTCTTTTGGAATGGCATCGAAGACAACAGCTTCAGAGAGCGACATATTAGTAGTTAAAACTCAGACAGCTCACTACAAAGATCTCCTCCTGAGCTCATGGCAACACATTGGGCCTAACGGCAGGGTTCAGCTGGGACTCTTGGCTCAGTCTCTTGACTCCAACGAGCTCCGAAACTGTGTGTGCGCCAGTGTGTGTGTGAGCTAACAGGCGCTGCGGTGCCATTTGGACCGCTGCCTGACACCCTCCGTGTTAATAAGAGTAATCAGTGCCCCCATGCCTGCTACCAGCCTACATAGCACAGCAGAGAAATGGCACAGGCCTGCATCGCCACCTGAGTGTGTTTACCCAAAACACACGTCGCCTCCCCCGCTTTACACACACACATACACACACACCTCATAGAAGTTAATGAGGGGGAAATGCAGTCAATACAGTACAATTGATCAGCATTGTCCGGCGACAGCAGGCCATCGATTGGGTTCCCCTTCGCCAGTAATGCCTCATTAGCCGCGTCTTCAACACACATGAGCAAATACACAATCAGGTGTAATGCACTGGCGCCGCAAACAAATCATGGCGTTTAATTTTCAAAGCGATTGCTCGGCTTTGGTTCATTTCGCAGAGGATGCCTCGTGTACATTTCGCAGTGGATGAATGTGTCGCCGCAGCTACATTCCATATGTTTTTTATTAATATCAATTGTGCGATATCAACATTAGGGCTGTGTGTGGAATTGTGTTTTGCCTGTTGAGGTAGTGGGAGTCAGCGAAAAGTAATCAACTGCGGTTTAATTTTAAAACTGAACTGCAGCATGTACTGTTAATATGTACGTGTCACAAAAATGTACTCCTCAACTTCAGTCTGAAAAACTACAATGGGAGTGCTTTGATCCTCAAATTTCACCTGTATTTACTTTTATTTATTCTTCTCAATCATTCCACTTTGCATGATTTTTGCCAAAGTGAAGGATGGAATTGATTTATTAGATCTGTTGGACTGAAAAGCAACACACTCTAGAAGCATGGATGTGGTCCAAAATCCATTAATTATAATGTTTATAGTGGCTAAGCTTTAAGAACCCCACAATCATTTTGCATCTTCTGCATTTACAGCATTGTTTATCCTCTCACTGCTGGGAAAGAGACTTGTCAAATATTTATTTTAGCAACGATTAGGTTTGTTTAGGTATGTTAGAGGAGGGCATCTCTGCTTCCTGCTGGTAACATTGAGACCTTCCACCATTGAGGCCCACATGCTGGGCTTGGGCCTGGGTCTGGTAGTTTTCTGTCCTCTGGAGGGATTTGCACGAGATTTCAGGCACTGTAATGTGATACATGGTTTGTGGTTTAGGCTGCATGTGTGTACGTGTGTGTTTGGATGGTGGTCAGGAGGTAAATCAGTGTGTGTGTGGATATGTCCATTAATGTATTTACTGGAGGGTTTGAATGTGTACAGACGTGAAGTGGTAACTGTGTGTGAGAGACTCGTTCCAGTGACTAAACACTGTGCCCATAGAGGCGTCTCCAAAGGTGCACTGCTGATCCCTGAGCAGACCACGGCTTCCTGAGGCCTGCATGGATGAAAAATATCCCTAATGCGGGAGCACACACACAAACTCGCAAACACAAATCTGTGGAAAGCCCACTTGTCTGCCTGGAAAACCTTGGAGTCCTAGAGGGCTGGATTCCCTCAGAAAACACACTACTCCTCTCACAGTGTGGGCAGTGTGTTACGTATGCTTGGAATCAACTGAGGAAGCCTTGGGCGTGCGATTCTTGCACTTTATTGCGAATACCCTCCGGAGGCAAACCCCCGTCTGTTCTGACGTCCCACTTGAACTGTAGAATGAAGAAGCAAGAAGTAGAAGAAAAGCAGTAAAGTCTGTCTTTGCTGTTTGCCTTTCATCTCCAAGCCCATAAGTTCCCAGGGTTCAGAGCTGCCACACAAAAAAGAAAAAAAAGAGAAGGCAAACGTGTCAGCATGCAACATGTGCTCGCCCATTAAGGCCAGGAGTTGGGCCTGTCAAGCTTTTCAGCTGTCCTCGGCACTCGGCGTGACGACTGAACACATCTTTATAGCTATTATGGGAGGAGGGCGAGGTCGGAGAAGTGTTTAGTCGCGTGTCAATCAGCAAAAGTGTGAGTGTGTGAAGCAGTGTATGGGCAGATCAATCAAAAAAGTCTGATTAAGAGGAAGAGGGCGGGTTCCTATTTCCCTCCAAACCAAAGGCAATCCCGCTACATGTAGATTGGGTGTCATTCAACCGTGGGCCGCCACTGACTTGTGTACATAGACAAACACATTAAGCACCGGTGCCGATTGCCCTTAATGACAGCAATAGAGCCAGTCCGATGACAGACAACAGAATAGCACTTTGACCAAGGTTGACAGAGACAGAAATAAGGAAAGTGATTTCTTTTTTTTTCCTGCCCCAAAGGTGCTCATTTGCCGAGGTGAAACGGTTGCGACACCACAAGCAGGGGGCAATTTCCCTTCCATCAAGTGTGTGGTTAATTTTCCTTGTCCCCTCTTTACTCGTCTCGCAGGGCAGCTGGTTTGTGAAGGCTACAATTGCTGTTAACATCTCACTTGATTGTACAATTTCTGGACTGGAGGCCTTTTCTCTGCCACTGCTAGTAATCCTTAAACATGCAAAGGTTTGATTCTTTGTCTTGTCGAAACTTGTGATTGGCCTCTTTTGTCCAGTAACACTTATTTGCACAGGTGATGGACATATTGTGTTGTCTCTAATACTCAATATACAAAAAAACGGAAATCTTTTCTATCACATGCATAAAGCTGAGCATTACTTAGAGTTGAGCGGCATCCAAATTTTGATACTGTCAAACCTCCTTCCTGTTTTACCGCGGTGTACGGTATTACCGTGACTAATTAATAATGATGAGTAAGGCTCAGACGGCGTCATCAAACTATCGGCGTGTGCCTCCAGCGTTCAGAAACTGAATATCAAACACCAATGCTGAAACATCTCTCCCTTCTCATTAGGGAGGAACCCCAAATGCTACCAAACTGCAGAAGTCCTGTTCTTCTTCCAGACCAGGCCACTCGGTGCCCCCCCCCCCATCCTCCACACTGTCACGTGATAGGAACCACACATAACCCTAGCATTACTGTATTTATTTCCTACAGTTAGCCAGGAACAACTAGCCTAAATTAATGCATTCGATGTTCACTTTTTAAATGCAAGTCAACACAGAACACATAATTCAGCTTTTCCCCCCATACTCCAACAAAAAAGCACATCATGTGCATATATCTGCATTCATGCAACCTAGAAACTGGCTCCCACAAGTGCTCACCAGCAGCAGGGGGTCCAAATCAAGCTTATGTTCCACTTTGATTTTTTACCGAGGGAGGCTTGCTCAGATTTGACTCTGCAAAGTCAGAGTGAAGCGGCTAGTTGGAGGGAAGTGGGAGACAAGGCGGTGTGTTATAATGTAGGGAAGGGTGCGTGCGTGCGTGCGTGCGTGCGTGCGTGTGTGTGTGTGTGTGTGCGTGTGTCTGTGGCACTAATCTCTCCCTCTGTGTATCTATCTTTCAGTCTTTCAATCTCTCTTCAAATTCAACACACAGTACAACCCTGCAGGGGGAAGAAAACAAGTCAAAGCAACACTGTCGTCTAGTTATGCAAAATCAACAGAGTATAGTATTTGTAAACCCGGGCTAGTTGTTCAAACAAAGCCTGATTATATATCTAGCCTCCACGTTCTCCACTGTCCTCTTTTTCACATTTTTCCAGGTGAGAAGATTATGTGGCCGGGTTGTGTCATTTTGCTCAAATTGCACACACCTGACAGTGCGTATGCATGTGTGTGTGTGTGTGTGTGATCGGTACATTACTGTATATTTGCACTTCTGCCACTGTGTTGTGTGAGAGCGCGTGGGCATCTGTGGGTGTGTCTGCCACTAACAGGAGCATTGGCGGTGAAAGGTTGGCCTTCGGTGGCGGTGGACCTCTAATTTGTTCCGCCACGGCAGAAGTCGGCTAATGCTGCACACCTGCTATCCCTGTACCGTCATTAGCTGGTGCAGAACCGCAAAAAGGTCAAACATAAACAGAGAGATCACAAGCGAGAGAGAGAAACACAGGCAGAATGAGAAAGAAGAAAAGACAGTGGGAGTGTGTGTGTGTCTGTCTGCACGCGCATGGGAGAGATAGCAGGAAAGATGAACGCTAATGTGTGGATGATGAGTGGGCGTGGGCCATCCATGCATGGAGCGATGCATGATGGGAACACTTTACACACCGGGGCGCCTGCCTCTGATCTTGGTAAACAAGCCCCAACACGGAGGCACGATCGCTGCACACCTGTACACAAGTACACACCGGCAAACTGCTGACAAACAAACTGAGTCCACGTATCGCCGAGCAAAATTAGCAATAGATCCTATAGTCAGCTGTACATATGTGAGATCATGTATTTTTATTAGTTCAAACACAAAGTGAAAAAGCAGCAATGAAGGCAGTGTAAATAAAAAAAACATCCAATCCAACATCATTATCCATATTGAATGCATTTCAAGATGGAAACCCGGATCGCTAATCTGAAAAAGACTGCATTCAAGAGAGGTGATTAATGAAAGGCTTGGACTATATTTCCCAGGGTTCCCTGCTATTTTTCTTCCTCCGAAGACTCTTGAGGGGCCACAACTTTCAAAAAAGACAGATGTGAAATGTGAAATTGCATTGCGTTACAGAGGCTAGACAGGGAGTGACGTCAAGACTTCAGCTCTCTATACCTCAGCTTTCCTTAAACCTATTTTAACATTAACGTAAGTCCCCCCAGCCTGCCTATGGCCCCCCAGTGGCTAGAAATGGTGCTAGGTGTAAAACGAGCCCTGGGTATCCTGCTCTGTCTTTGAGAAAATGAAAGCTCAGATGGGTCGATCTGGAATCTTGCACCTTATGAGGTCACAAGGGGCAAGGTTACCTCCCCTTTCTCTGGTTTGTCCGCCCAGAGAATCTGGCCCATCCATGAGAGAGAGACATCAACAAGCAAAGTGGCAGTTGGTCAAGGCCAAACCCCTAGCCTCAGCCTTGCCCCCCTTCTCTGTCCTTCTAAAAAGCTACAGACTCAGAAATGGCACATACTAAGGAAAGCTCATTGTGGGACTGGCTCTAGTGCTGGAATTCTGCACCAAGGCGGAATTTTGGGAAAGAGACTTCAGATGCAGTATTAGGGGACCACTAAGGTCTATATAAAAGAGACTTCAGATACAGTATTAGGGACCACTAAGGTCTATATAAAAGAGACTTCAGATACAGTATTAGGGGACCACTAAGGTCTATATAAAAGAGACTTCAGATACAGTATTAGGGGACCACTAAGGTCTATATAAAAGAGACTTCAGATACAGTATTAGGGGACAACTAAGGTCTATATTAAAGCATCCAAAGAGCACCATTTCATAGGACCTTAAAGACAAGAATCCGAAAGAGAGAAGCGTCAGCATCAAACTAACCCCAACTTAAAAACACGTCCCCCCCCCCCCCCCCTACACACACACACACGCACGCAGGAATGAGAATAGACGCTGTCCCCCCCATACCTGGCTGCGAGGAAGTATCGCTGTGGTATTTACGAGTGTTTGACTAGACAAATATGACAGAGACAGGGACAATTAGTTTGGCTGTTTAAGCTACATTAACTCTCTCAGCTATCACACACCGGTGCCAAAGCGTAAGTCCTCCCAAAGGAAAGCAGCACTGCGATCGCCGCTCATCGACTGTGGAAGAACTACAGGAAGAGAAATATCGGGGGAGGGTTGTTTGTTGTGTGGTGTAATTGGGAATAAATTTCAATTATCTGCTGTGTCACTTTCCTACGTGTGCTTCTTGCATGTTTGCCGTTGTGAACCTGCTCATGTACAGCTAAATCAATCCAAGGCTTTCAATGCAGGAGAGGCTAATACAGTGACTGTAGCCAAAAGGGAAAGATAGGAAAAGATGAAAAGCTGTATATAAAAACAGAAGTATCTAAATCTAGACAGAAAATACCACATTATTCCCAATGTATGCCTGTAGATGTACAATAGCCTGTGGCACTGATATTATATGGTGCAGCGCAATTCATTTGAGCAGTAGCAGTTGAAGCAGTTTGTTAGATACACCTAGATAAAAACTAATGCAGTCCAACAGGTTCAGCTTTTGTTGAAACGGTACGTCCATTTTGAAGGATGTGGAAACTCCTGAACACATTGAGTGGTAAAGAGAGAGACAATTACAATTTCCACCATTCACCCACAGACAGATGAAGTCCGTCCCAGCATGAAAGTGTCTTGTGTATACCGGGGGACTTGTCCACAGGTTGACCTCTGCTCTCCTGGTGGAAATGAACGAGAGCAGAATAATGATGTGGTGTCCCGCCCGACAGCTCGGGGTGAGGGCAACGCTCATCTGACTCCCTGGTGTCTACTGTTCACTTACACAGAATAGCAGAGAAGCTGTTTTCCATGGTTTGGTCCTATTAAGGAATATCTTTTGTGCAAGTGCAAAAATGCAGTATTTTAGACAGGGTGCTTCTAACTTTTTAAGTCCCTCTTCTGTTTCAACATGACCATGCCAGGTCCATGAGGTTTTCTCAGTGTAGTGTGGAAGACCTTACAGTACCTTAAAATGCTGGTTAATTTAATTAACTTCATAATGTCATAATTTTGGACTCCATCACCCCATCAACTCTACATATTCTTAATAATCAGAGCTTGATGAGAACAATTTTGTGATTTTGCAGATTATCTTAGGGCTGGGCAATATATCGATATTATATCTTGATCTGAAACTAGATGGCGTCTTAAATTTTGGATATTGTAATATTGTAATGTTGTTTGACTGGTTTTAAAGGCTGCATTACAGTAAAGTGATTTACTTTATGAATTTACCAGACTGTTCTATTATGTGCCTTTCCCCCACTTAGACATTATGTCCACATTAATGATGATTATTTATCTACAATCTAGATGTAAAGATATTTTATTAAAGAACCAATTGTCAATCCTAGAATATCGCCGCAATATCAACATCGAGGGATTTGGTCAAGAATATTATGATATCTGATTTCCTCCCTATCACCCAGCCCTAGATTATCTGTATCGGCGTTTTATTTGCCTCATAACAGATGAAGTTCATTGATTTAAAAGTGTTCTACTATGGCTTGGCTACAGCTCTGCGTCTGTCCCTCTGCTTCGGTTTGGCTCACTGCTGAGTCTGACTTAATGTCACGCCCACAACACTATCTAAAATTTCTAATTTAATAATTGCTTAAATAATCTAAACTAAGCTTTGTGTTGGAGTTTGTAACTTTCCAAAATCTTAATTTTGACTTAAAAGATTTTCCTTTTCACTGCAAATGCATATCTGTTCCACATATCGGTTTCATTAAACTACTAGTAATCAGTATCAGCCAACCACTATTGCAATTAGTCAATTACTATTAGTCTTAAACGCCACATCTGGTGGAGCCAATCACCCATTTACAGAACCCCTCTGCCACCACCTCATCCTCCCTACTGGCACACATGAAGAGACAACAGGCCGAGCTTATTACAGTGTTTAATATAGTGGAATTTTAATGTACCTGCATGTGAACTAAATTAAAAGGTTTGAAGGTGTGTGACTGAGTAGATGTAACTGTAACAGTTGCGATCACTTCTATGTTTTATTTGCTCAATATGCACCCCTGTACAAATGGAAAATGGTTGAGTCCATTGGCCTGTGTTGACCTTGTTCCGAGCTGGTAGTTGGCCACTTATCATCAACATGGGGGGTGAGGGCGAAAAAAAAGGGACTCTTGCCAAGCCCTCCAAAAAGTTAGCGACTCGTGTGGCACTCTAAACAACAAAACAATGATTGCTCTCTTGTCCGTATTGCCGGTAGTACTACGAGGCAGCGGTGCCAAGACTCTTGTGGAAAATTCAAAACAAGTGGGTGTTTGACAAGTAGCGACAAACGCATTAACACCAAGGTGGGAGAAATGGTAGCTCAGTGGCAGAGTGGTGGTCAGCATATGTTTGAGCCTGTTTTTTCTATTTTGATCAATCTCTTACGACACTGGTTGTTTGTGGAAAAACACGTAAAATCATGGTGAAATGTGTTCATCTGACAACTTTAAAACCTGTTATTTGCAAATAATACTAACTACCTGATAATTATGCTGTCAGCAACACCACAATTGTGGTCCTTCTTCCACAATAACAGACATTTGGTGACAACGGTTTGGTGAGTTCCGATGATGGAGCGGCTGTCAACACGGTAGGGTGGGGGGGACACAGTTTTTGTTTATTCATTTGGCCGAGGCTGTCGGCCATAGTGATTGGTCGTCGTCACAGTGCGGTGATTAGGAGCAGCTTCCAGCAGCAGCCAGAGAGCAGACAGTGGGTAGGACTTCATGTACTCTGGCCTGGAGGGGAGACCAAGTTCTGCCAAACATTCTCATCCAGGGAACAAGAGCCTTCAGGACAAGCTCAGAGAACAAGGCAGAGGATGAAAGAGGAGGAAGAAAACCCAGGAGTGGCGGTGAGAGTGTAAGAGTGATGGACAGAAGGAAAGAGAAGAATCAGACCTCTTTCCTCCTGCCCTTTCATACTAGCTGTACCTGCAGCCCCTCCCTCAGCACACTGACTCTTTTTTCAGGCTTCACACCCTGAAGCCTGCCTATAAGAATACTTTCTCCATCCCTAAATCAATTTCAATTAATGCCAGTGCAACACAAATTCTAAAATGTGTTTCTTGTTTCGGTGCAAACCAGATCCGATTCCATCCAACCCATAATCCACCATGTCACGCACTTCCGACAACACCACCCAAACGCTTCTAGAACTAGCCCCGCTCCCAGCCACTTCCTCTATTCCCAAACCCTTCCTCAGCCCTCCTCCTTCATCCCTTTGACTTATCTGTTCCCTTCCTTAGCTAACCCCACCTTCAAATCCATTCATTCAGCCTCCTCCAGCCCCACCCAGAGCCTCATCCACCCCCTGGCTCAGCCTCTCTCTGGGCTACAGGCTACTCAGCAGGGGGTAGGGCAGGTATCTGCAGTGTAGCGCGCTGCGCCCGGCACTCAGGGCGGCTCTCCGGGGTGAAAAGCCGGCAGGGCTCTTATAAGCTAAGTGTGTCATCTGTGGCTTCCACCAACCCCGGCCAAATGAAAGGAATGAGAGAAAGAGAGAGAGGGGATGGCTGAGTGAATAGGCGTGCACTGTAAATCTTCACGGCAACAACATGCATCCATGGGGAAGGGAGGGTGGCGAGCCGAAGAGAGAGGGGGAGATGGCGCAGAAAGGGGAGCGGATTTTCCTCACTCACTTAATGCACTGCTTATGACAGCTAAAGGGGAAAGTGCGCTGGAAATTGGTGAGGAGGAATTACCAGTGTTATACCGCTTGCCATCTTACAAATGAATACCGTTTAGCCTGGGCATATAAATGAGTGGATTTTGCTTGGAGAGGAAAAAAAATGAAAAGAGAGTGGAATGAGAGACAGAGGAAGGAAAAGTGGCAACGCAAGCAATCAGTGGCCGGCGTGTTGTGTGGAGGTGTGTGTGTGTGCGTTTGTGCACACGAAGGTATGTTTGTGTGCGTAACTGCAGGCGCGTGTGTGGCTCAGTGTGAGGCTCTGTGCCGAGCCAGCCGCATGAAATTATGCAAGCAAGTAACAATGAGCAAATTGAACCTCCGCACGCTGACACACACAGACGCACACACGCGCACGCGCACACGCCCTGCACAAGGTCAGGCTCAAAGACAAGGGAGTAGGGGCGTTTTAGCAGTGGGTGGGAGCGAAAACAGATCATGATAAATTGGCTCACATTTTACAAAACCCTGCCCTTAATGCTCCTCGGCTTGCCATGCCCCCTAGCCCAGCGCTGGGGCTGCTTTAATAGCAGCAGCTAGCCATTTGTGATATATGAAAACCAGGCTGTGGCACTAATTATGCAATTACAAAGCGGAAGCGGTACTGTATTGTTGCAGTGTGGGGAGGAGCGAGACAGGGAAGCAAAGAGAGGACTGTGCATAAATATCCATCTCTCTTTCTTTTTATCCTTCTCCCTATACTGTACCTTGCTAATCCCCCCTCCATCCCCTTGCTGCCTCCTCTGTCTGTCTTCCTTTCCATCAGCCTCTCTGGCCAACTGAGCTGCGCCCCTGGCATCCCTCTAGTTTATTGAGAGATAGAGTGAGTGTGCCAGTTTCACTAAACCACAGGGAGCTGAGGAACCGGGGGAGAGGGAGCTCCAGAGCGTGTGAACACAGTTAAAGTGAGAAAGTGTAGCGAGCTAGGGGAGGAGGGGGCTGAGAGGAGAAGGCAAAATTTGTCTTGTGCGTTGATGAAAGGACAATTTATTAGGAGCTGCTCAGGGAGACAGAATATTTTGCCCAAGTGCTTTACAGACCGTCTGGATGAGGAATGGGAGCATATCAGCACAGTGCCGGCCCGGGCCGAGGCTGTAGCAGCAACAACCTGGCACAGCCACATCACAGTCTGCTGCAAACACCCATGGGGGTCGTGGATCAGGGGCACACAAGGATGGAGGAGGGAGTTCTGCAGTGATTGTGGACATGGTGGAGGTCCAGATACATCCATAAAACAAGTGTCTTCAGAGGATTATAAATCTACTTAGAAGTGTTTTTTCCAAGTGGAACTTCTACTGTTGTAAATCTAAACGTTACATTTAACCCCTTTGAGCTCTAGGAGCCTTACTTTTTAGGGTATTTGCATATAACTGATCCCGATGAGTTTCACATCAGAATGTTCAGAACTAACTCCGTATTCCTGTAGAGTGAGTCCCAAATATGTCCCAGATCAGTGTGTAAAGAGATAACTTGGCGCTAAAGCTGTAAAGTTGACATTGGCTTTTTGAAAATCTTCAAATCACTTTGGAAAACCAACCTTAACTTACGATGTGTTGTTCGAATTGTTTTGGTGCTTTCAATCTGTATTATCAGTATTATATATGATTCAAATAGCAAATAAATGTCTGAAATGAAATTTTGTTATTGCTGTAATATCTATATCTAAATGTATCTAATATATCTAAATATTTTTCATTCCCAAAAAATTTGATTTTACAACATCGTTTTGAGTCATGTTGGTGTTTGTTTATGGAACAACCGCAAGAAATTCTTTAACATAGATGGCATGGCGAGATTAAGGATTGCCGCATTGGCCGGTCCGAGCGACAAACACGACGGTCGGAGCAGCGCGGGAAACAACACCTGTGCACATCCCAGAGGATAGCTATGCCAGGGTAGAGCTAACATTAGCATGTAGGTGTCGCACCATCCATTACCAGCGGCCGGGCTTTATTTGTGTTTAAGTGAAACAAACATATATACAGTATATGCACGTGATATTGACGATGATAATTTTCCCTTTGCAAAGGCCTCGTGTTAACCTGTGTGCTAGTGTGTTAACCTATGGGAAAGAGCTGTGCGTGAGTGTTAATCTGCATATGTTGAAGAACATGAACACGAATCAGCAGCCATTAGACTTCCATATAGGATGGAGCATGGGGTCAGCTCGAGACAAGGCTCCCCATTTAAATAATGCCAACATATGGAGGAAATCACTTTGGATTCATTCACACTTTTCTATATGAATACCAAGTAGGATCATTGCAGTGTGATAGAGGAGAAGTAGTGAAGTAGGGAAAAGCACCGAAGCAGTGAGGTTAAAACTATAATTGTTTGGTTAATTTAACTCCAGCATGGAAAAAAACACAGAAAAGCCAAGCAGCTTTTCTGTTCCTCCTCTCTCCTGCTGCAGAGGCCGGTCCCCCGGAGTACGCGCCGATGCCTCGCCATATCTCCCGTGTAGCCAGAAAGGCACACTTCCTATTTATCTCCTGTCTCACTGAGCCGAAGCTAGCTAGCACGGCTGGCTTGACCTCCGCTGGGTGCACATTAATTTCACCTCGCTGTTTGTATGGCATCGATTAATAAAAAGTGACTAGGTTTTCAGCAAATGAACACGCGTTGATAAATGAGGGCCCGCGCCTAATTGCTTGGTAAATTAAGAGCTCACAATAGTGATGACGATGTGTGCTGCTTTTAATATTTAAAAACTCATTAAGTGTGGGGAGCGTCTTGCTTAGTTGGGCAGGCAGCCTTGTATGATCACCTTTAGGTGCTATTAACAGCCCATGTGAAATGTCAGCACGAGTTTAAGGTTGGAAGTGGAGTGGCTCATCTGATCAGAGCTGCTTATTTAAAACTCACAAAAGTGCACACATGCATATATAAACAGACACCTTTCTCATACACAGGTTACATTATACTCAATCTGGACTCACACATGTAGGTCGCTTATCACACACTCAACTGTTTTGTGTCTGCACGCACAATACAAAATCCAAATGCAGTGTGTGAAATTACACACAAATGTTCTCACCACATACACAAACAAACACTCCTCCTCATGCACATCTAACACAAACATACACACACACGTCACAACCCAAATGCCATGCACCATTTGGAATCTGGAGAGCAGAGATGAACAAGCACTGGCAAATATTGAAAGTATTTATTTCTCTCCACAGATGAACGAGACGTAATCCTCCAAATATATTTAGTCGTGTTATGGATTTGTTGTCGCTTAATTTGCATGACAACACACTACCTTTTCACTGCGCACACAGCGGCAATTGCAGCGCTGATATCATCTTTATTATTATTGAGCCATAATGTGGCGCTACACAGAGGGGGGAAATTGAGTAAGTTAAGCCTGGAGTAGGAGCAGACACTTGGCTTATAGGTGATGGATCGCTTTCAGTAATTTGTCTTTATTATGATTGGCCAAGATCAATATTTTAACAGTTCGGTTACGGTCTTCAGTACAGTGCTTAATATGTATTATTCACGACCTTTATCGGCATGGAGGGAGGCAGGAACGGGTGGGATGACTGAGGCAGGGAGAGGGCCTGCTCTATGTGGGACATAAATAGGACTGTGTAATGGACACAAATTAAAATGTGTGTGTGTTTGTGTGTGTGTGTGTGTGTGTGTGAACATGTGTGGGCGTGTGAGAGTGGCTGCATCCTTGACTGCCGGAGCACATGCATAAGCCAAGAGACACATGGTTAAAAGGTTGGTTCACCCAAATTATAAAAAAAACAAACATATTTGTTACTTCCAACCCCTCAAGCAGTATCTAGCCAGCAGATTGATTTAGTTTGGTATGCATAGAACACAATATACTGTACATGTCTGATCAGACATGAGGCACAAAACGTTCTTCTTCCATGTGTTATGGCAACTTAAGCAGCAACACAACAGCTGGGAGAAACTATGAAGCCATGCAGGCTTTTATAGCCACGGTGACATTGTCAAGTGCTGTGGATGTGACATTAATGCGGGTAAGGAACATTACGTGGGCCTTTTCTACTAACCTCGCGATACTGTACACAAGAGCAAATCCTATAACATGCTAACTGTAAACAACACACACAATGACAGCTGTAGCTTCAAGATGCTTTAATTTAAAATGCATGACTGAAATTACAATAAAAATCCAGCGCCTAAATGAACAGTGGAAGGATAAATAAAAGGAAAGCGATAAATTATGTTACACTGGGAAACTCTATCTACATCAGCAGAATGTGTGCTGTCTTGGCCAAATACTGTAGCTACGTTTCGATCAGGGGTGGATTGTAACTAAGTATATTTACTTGAGTAATCTACTTAAGTAAAGAATTTGAGGTACTTGTACTTTACTTGAGTCTTTTCTTCTCATGACACTTTCTACTTCTTCTCCTCTACATTTCAGAAAAAAACAGGGCTCTCAAGTCTCACACATTCACCGTGAGACGCACACTTTTCAACCAGTTCACACTCTCACAGCCACACATTGTATTTCTCACGCTGATGAAGGCACAAGTGTACTGAAAGCGATAACGCACCTCATTGAAACTTGCCAACAAAAGCAGCAGTATTTTAGAAAAGGTCGCTACTTAGGCAAAGGTAATATAGGCTATTACCTTATGGTATACCTGCTTGTCTGTCACCCTCCACTGCAACAATCCCTCCTTTTTCACATGGTTTATGAACACCATCACAATTATTACTGGGCTTTTTAAACGAAGCTTCAGACACTCAGCTGTCGTTACAGTTTGCAAAAAGCTATGTATGTATCGCCGCTGCAGAATTATGAACGTGATTCACACAATCATTAATATCCCCTGCTCTTGCGTTTCAACGCAAACATGTAAACAAAGACTGGAGCCGATTAACCCCCCGTTATCACGCTGCTCTCACGCCTGGTGTAGTCAGTGGACAAGACAGACAGAAGAACGCATTAAGGGGAGCAGCCACGGTGTACTTTTGAAAGTGTGTAGTCATTCATGACACCAGCAGCTACTACAACTGCTCTTTGTGCAGACGGGAGAACTGTGCCCATCATGGTGGCACAGATTCGAACATGCACTGCCGTCAACAAGTGGCATTGCAGTCTTATGCTCTAGCTAGGCCAAGGTTATGTGGTAAATTGGAAAACCAAAAGACTTGTGGTAATGCTAATTTTCTTTGAATTATAGGTTATATAAATAATAAAACACTTATGTTGCATGGGATTGTTATGATTTTGTCAGAACAATGCTCAGGGCAAGTTCTGCAATCCCACTGTACAGTACTGTACTTTATTCTCTGCTGTTCAGTGAACGGTTTGGGGCCAGATATTTTTTTATTTTTGATACATTTGTGTTTAATCTACATAAATTAATTAATTTTATTTGGTCTATAATTTATGAGATTTACCTTTTGTAATCATTTCTATTGCTGGTCAGTTATGTACAATAGTCATATGCAACTGGTAGCAAAACCCTTGAGAGATTTTAGACGGCAGTTGGGATGCAGGGGGTGCTAATAAATAAGGTCTAATGATTCTTATTACAAAAGTTCTGATTAGTCAGGAATAGGCGTGTTTTTAAATATGAAGAGGTGTTTGCACTCTGTGTGGGCTAAAACACACATTTACAATCAGGCAGGCAAACTCATTAAAACAATACCATAATTAGGAAAGTCTACATGATGGAAAGGTGGCATTAAAATGTGCCAGACTCCACCAGATTAGGGCTTTTATGGCCCAAAAAAAACTCTGGGGGGAACATGACCCCGGACCCTCCCCTAACTCCCCCCCCAGATGGGATCTCACTCCAAACATTTGGTAAAACCTGAGAGTTATGAGCCACCACATTAATCTGACAGCAGTAGTTGCTAGCGACTTAAAAAATTAAGATTTTTGCACAAAAAACACATGCAATCTATGTAATACAACTATAAAAATATAAGAAAGTATATATAGAAATTTAATTTTCTTATAAATTAAATTACCCAACAATTTAACGGCCTACAAGTCCAGCTGAAAGTTCAGAACTCAGAACTGTTTTGATCATTTCCAGTTTCTAAAATGTGGGGATTTTACGCATTGAGTACTTTTATAAGTACATATTCCTGATAATACTCAAATACTTTGACTTAAGTGACATTGTCAGTGCAGGACTTTTAATTGTAACAGTATTTTTACAGTGCGATATTTGTGCTTTAACTTAAGTAAAGGCTATGAATACTTCTTCCACCACTGGTTGCAAATAATGAAGCAACTTTAAGTATCCAATTACATGCACTGCCCCCCCCACCCCCACCCCTCCAATCAGAGACCCAATGAAAAAAGTGGTCATTCGAACTCTGCTCTACTAATCCATGACCTTGCAGTTAACAGCTTTCATGGAGTATTTCTTTGGTAGTAAGTAGCTCTGATGTAACAGTGAGATACATGGATTATCAGAAGGCTTTTACTAGAAAGACACAAACACAATTCCCTTCACGACCTCATTGGATTTGGGTCGAGGCGGAAATATTTAAAAAAAACAATTCCAGTAGAGGAAAATTGAGAAAACATGTTTTTTTCAAATTCTGTATTTTCATAAAATAGTCAGAAAATGCAAGCAAACACACCTCTCACACGTTGGTAATCCTTTAATCCCCTAGTATGAGACATACCTGTAACATAGATGAATGTATGTCACTTGGATAATTGTATGCTATCCCGTACTCAATTGATATTCTAGGTCAATACCACAAAAACAGAAGGAGCAGGGTCAGGAGAATGTTCC
>NC_045756.1:1270979-1273532 GCF_008692095.1 Etheostoma spectabile
GGGGGGGGGCTCCATATTGTAGAGCCCACATCAGAGAAAAAAAAACATGGCATACTTGCAGCGGTTTGTGAAGCTGCGAGAGAAGCGTCTGGGATTAAGAGCTGTGACATATTCATATCTGACCAGACTTAAAGCTGCTGCCACAGGGGAGGGTCTGTCGCTATCAAAGCTGCAGGAAATCAGCCAGAGAGGGAGAGAGATAGGGATAAAGAGATACAGGAGGTACAGTCACAGTGACAGAGAGAGAGCGAGAGAGAGAGAGAAAGCGAGAGCGAGAGGAGTCAGAACAGCAGAGAGGATTTTTTTACAAAGCTCCCCTAACCATCTCTCAAAAAGAAAATCCTTTGTAGCCCTCATCCAGACCTGACGCCCTCCTCACCTCAACCCCGACTCCCTTCTCTACACACAGTCGAATTTAAGTCCCCGCATGGAACGAATGAGGAGCGAGCCCTGGAAAGGTTTGTCACCAGGAAGGCTGGGTCGCTGTGTAGCTGATTATATCAGTTTCGGCGGCGGACTGGTAATAGGCTCCTCTTTGAGCAGCCGCTAACCCCGGCTCTCCCCTGGCAGCCGCCGAGAGTGGAATTAATCAGGCCTACTGGGAGCCTCCTCCATCCCCTCACCGCAGGCGAGCCACTCCGCAGTCATTTACCAGCCAATCCCACTGTCAACCCACTGTCATTTAGGCCCTTTTCATTATGCCTCCCCTCCCCTGCGCACACAACCTCACTCTTTCCCTCTCATGTTGGATCTGGAAAAATGGAAATGGGTGACAGATTAGCCTAATGCTGGGTACCTTTTGCAGGCTGCCTAATATGATCACTAGCGCTTTGCATCCAACACAGACTGGGATGCTGCACATCCGCCCAAAATGAACAACGTTGAACTAATAAAAATGCTAGTGGTTTTCCGTATCATCCACTCACTCGGTCTGTAATTAGAGCTTGTTAATAAGAGCATGCTATCGCCAATGTAGGCTGGAAAACACGCCATTGTCCTAAATGTGACATTAGATGGCCAACTTTGTTCATTGCCTTTAAAAACCCCGGGCCATAACCACCAATTACCGCGGCTAGGTGTCCCTGGGGAGCAGGGCCCTTGTATCAGGCTGGCCTCGTCTGCTAAGCCTGCTTAAGTGACCTATTTTGGGCTCGGAAGCAGTCTGTAAAACACCTCTAAGGTTAGATTATCTCATGATGAAATACAAGGCTTGCCTGCCACAAATTACCCGCGGATAGAGCACCACCAGGCCATTCCTACGCCATGCTGATTCTCTCTCACTCTCTCTCTCTGAAAAATATTCATGAGTAAACAAAAGAAGTGATTTGAAAAATGGCTGGAGGAAAAGGAGATTAATAAAAAGCATGAATAGTGCATTATGGAAGAGCTGAGGAGCCCCAGCATCTCATTGGGGTTAGAGGGAGATTGCGTTTGGGTTTTATTAAGAGTGCAGCCCTCTGTCGTAGTGAAGAACTCCTTGGACATCTGAGTAAAAATAAGTTCTCAGGCTTCTGCTACTGGAACCACTGAATACCATTATTTAATGAGTTATCGTTGAACATCATCAGGGAGGGGAGCGTTGATTTTCAAGACATGTGCCATAGCGTCCATATTTCCGTAACTGATTGGACTTTTCTGTAGTTAAAAATCAAAGCTCCTGCCGAGACACCCAATGATGTTTGTACGACTGGCACTTTGGATAAAGTTAGACATTTTGAAGTGCTTTCGATGACAACAAAATGAGACTGTGCGGGGTTAAGCCAGACAAGAGGCAGACTCTGTGACCATAGTCAGCTCAGAGCCGGACCCTCCTCTGAGACTAGACCAATTAAGATAAGAGGCAGTTAACAGGAAGTGCTTGTTTAACATGCTGTCATGTTAACGAGGACAACCCTAATTGGACTTGTGTATTTAACAGTAGGTGTAAAATGCTGTTAGTTGTCAGCACTTACATTTTTTGTGTTCCATGAAAGGAAGGAATTTCTTTTAATTTCATTAAACATTAGCCAATTTTTTCCTTGTTTCCTTAAGTAGCGAGGTGTAAATGTCAAGACTTTTAAGATCTATTCACAAAGCAGATAAGGCACTAAGGAATGTACTATTGACAGACTTTTTCATAATACCAATTCAAGGTTGCCCATTCAGTTTTCTCTCCCCTACCGCATGGTGTGGCATACGTATAAGATACCATCTCTAAACAAATACTGCTGAAATACTTTTTTCTGCTGGGGGAAATTAATAATGAAAATAAACATTCAAATACCAACAAAATCCTTGCATTGGTAGACAAATAATTTTGGTTGGGACATTCCTCCGCAGCGAATGCTTTTGCATGCTTGTCGGCAAATTTCAGCAGCCCCACGCTCGCACCCATAAACCCTGGCCGGCTAAACCTGGAGCCGTTGAGTCCAGTGTAACACTATGCAGGGGCAGGGCTCACGGGGAGCTGCCGTGTATGTCGGAGTTCCTGTTTGTTTGTGCTTGGCCCCCTCTTTCAAGCCCCAGGAGGAAGTGAGCTGGCTGGGGTTCTGCTTGGGATCAAACCTGGGACTC
>NC_045756.1:1273542-1274561 GCF_008692095.1 Etheostoma spectabile
GGGGGGGGGGGGGGGGGGGGCATGGCTGCTGTTTATTGTAGCTGTGGTTGCCTGGAAGTGACTGGCAGAAAGCACGCACGGTTTGTCAAAAATGAACAGAGGCCAGAGGCATAAAACGGACAACTTCTTCATACAAGGGAGACGACTGGGACCACACTTACTGCACCGAGAGAATTACACAAACACAGTATCACTGTCTGCTCTTTAGAGACAGTTATGATTTCCCATACATATATCCAGAATCTATTAAAAATCCCATTCGGTTTTGACTTGGAATTAATTCTCCTGTATAAACTCATGTCAACGTTTGAATGTGCATGAATGAGATAATGACGCACAGCTTGTGTAAACAGCGTTGCTAAATATTTGAAAATGCAAGTCACTCATCAGCGGAATTATAGTGCTGAATTGTGTTTCTCTGCTGGCTTTGCGATAACCAGGACATTCTTTAACCTGAGCACCTCCAATTAGAGGATTGGAGAAAGGAGGGGATGACACAGTGGTGGTGGTGGTGGGGTGGGGTGTGGGGGTTGTGGAGGGCTGAATGCTATTGCTTTGACCCGGCCGCTTTACTTGGAGGCGCACTCGAGAGGCAGAGATGTGGCGGCAGGATATCACAGAGGAAAAACAGGCTCAGGCTCAGATGGCCAGAGGCTGCCTGTGCCTCTCTATCAATGCAAAACAGACTACTTCCTAAGGCAAAGAGGACATTTCACTTTTTATAAACCTCCCTTCTTTTTTCCTGGGCTTGCATTAATTTTGAAAGCGGAGGGGAGGCAAAGAGGGTACAGAAGACGAGAGCAAGTAACACAGAAAGACACACACGGGCGGAAAAGAAAAGGGAAAGAAGGGGCGGATGAAAAGCATCTTTAGGATGCCGGAAACATCTGGTTTCGTATTCGGAGAACCAAAAGGGAAATTGCAAATAGACAAAACTTATGTTTTGATTTATTTTATTATTTGATGGCTGGGTGATGCCAGCCGTGCAGTGGAGGCCCCTGGTCATAAATACAGGAGAC
>NC_045756.1:1274571-1277532 GCF_008692095.1 Etheostoma spectabile
CTTCGTGATGGGGCATTAGGGATGTCTCCTTACTGTCCCCGGACTGATTGATACCGCTTCTAATAACATCCACAACCGCTGTGTTCTGTTCTAAATTACACAAAACTGAAGGGCTTTTCTTAATTGGATGAATGGACGCAGGGGAGGGAAAGAGCTTCGGAGAAAAGTGAGGGGAAGTGTAGACATGAGGAGGGAAGAGAATGAGAAAAGAAGAAAGAAAGCTAGGGAATAAAAAGATACAGAGTCATCAGTTTATTTGAACATTCTTCTCTTAATGTTACTCATACAGTCTTCTTTAAGTTACTTCAGGATCAAAATAACACTTTTCTATTTAAATAAGAGATATAATGAGATCAGGGCCCATTTTGGATTTATCACTGAGCAATTTCCATTTGGAAATCCAAGAACCATGAAACAGAACACATGGGTAGGAAGTTGATTTTACTTCTCTTGTGTCCTGGCATGGATATTTAGAAAGCCATGTGAAAAACACAATGTTATTACAAACTTTACCCAAAAGTTAGGTGCTTACGGCTGTACTGAAATGTTGCAGTGACGTCCATCCCAAAGAATTTGGCAGCGTTGGAGGACCGAGTGGGATCTGTCCAGCTGATCTAGCGTACCTCTAAAAGATAAGCCCCAGTGGCATGGCTGGAACATGCTGTGGTATTTTGACACTCACTGCTATCCATTGTGGAGGTGCATTATGTTCACTGCAAAAAAACAAATGCAACTTTGTAAAGCTGCAGCTCCTAATACATTGTTGATGCATAAGACTCAAGGAAAAGCTGTCAAGGAACCAAAAACCTGGAGTTGCACTCACGGTGAGAGTTTAAGAATTACTTATCGATTCTTCTGTTACATCTGCTGTTTTTAAAGTTGCATTCAACTTTCTTCAAGTCTGGTTTGCATCGCCAACTTCTACATGAAGAACTACAGTACATAAAATCCCAACATGTGTTGTCTTTCATCTCCTTAACTACAACACCCCCCAACGCCATGTCAATGTTGGGTAACTGGTTTTACCCACAGTACATACATCTTGTGATGCAAAGCTGAAAACGTGTCTTTGTGTAACTGATGTGCTCCTCCTGAGCCACACGAGCCCACAATATAAAGGATGTGTTTTTCGTGCGAATGCTGCCTGAGCAAACAGATGGGAGGAGGTGAGCCCCGCCGTCCTCCAGGCCATCCTGCCTGCCTTCCCACTCTGGAAAGGAAAGATTTACAGCGGCAGCCTTGAAAAAAAAACAAAAAAAAAACTGCCCGCAACATCTGGATACGCATGGCGCCAAGGCATGGTTGGCGGTGACAGTGGCTGATTTAAAAAGGTAGTGAAAGTGTTAGCGAAGACCTGAGGAAGAGTGATGGACAGCTGAAGACATTGTGGAGCAAGAAATAGGGCCCGAGCAGGCTGGAGGTCTAAGCCGGGCCGGACTATTCCCTCCAGCTTTAGATTCATTAGCCCGGAGAATGAGCCGGAGAGAAAAGGAGAGGTGGAGGGAGAGAGTGAGACAAAGGAAAAAGATGAAACAAGACAGGCAGTGGAAGGGAGAGGAGAGTGATTGAGAGAGGGAGAGGATCAATCAGGAGGCCCAACAGTAATGGGGGGGTGACACCCCAATCACAGGGAAAATCTCACTGTAATTCTGTTTGCTTGCCTCACAATGTGAGCGTAATTGTCGCGCTCATTTACAGGGCGACGACAAATCTCACCCAGGATTATTGTTTTCCTCTGACTGATATGAACTATTCCATTTGTTCTGCCGTCTACAGAATAGTGCGTTTCCTGCTGAACGCCAGGTCTCCCTCTGCTGAATTCATTAGCACATGACCCCTTCAAAAAGAGTCAAAAAGACAGGTTGTCACAGTGATCAATCTTCGCCACAAGACGCTGAATCTAGGATAATATAAAAAAAGTCCCACTTTTGGGCGTACCTGTCCAGAGAGCATGCATATGCATGAGTCCATATGGATGGTGGGAGGAGAGGTAGGCGACTCGATCTCTGCAGTCAAAAAACTACACTGAGCTTGACCCATTTTATTTTAGAAATCCATCCACTGTAAGTGAATATACACCAAGAAAATAGTTGTTTTGTAAGCCAGTGTGTGTGTGTGTGTGTGTGTGTGTGTGTGTGTGTGTGTGTGTTTTTTCACCACTCCAAAAACACACTTGTTTGTTGCAGCCAAGAAGGGTAATGAGACAGCCTGCCTGGCAATAAGTTTAATGTCACAAAGAGAGGTCTTTTTTGTGGGTGTTTTTTCATTGGAGTTAATTGCTGAAGAGAATTGATTTAAAAAAATGTTGACTTGAGAATTGTACATTGATTACTGTAAATATTCTCCTGAGTTTTGCTCTGCTAATTGAGGAGCATTCTGCCTGGTGCATCTGATTACGTGGGCTACCGTATTAGCTGCAGCACATCCTTGCCAGCATTGATTTTTTTTGAGTTTCTTTGCTTTGATGAAGTGTATTAAGCCAAAATATCTCACGAATATTCAAGTTGCAATTAGAGATTTGGAAGTGATACACTAGATGGCCAAAAGTGTGTCCACGTGCACTTGGGCACTTTTGTTTTGGAGCTGTTTGTTCACACTTAACTTTAAAATAAGGGAAAGAGAATAGTTTTTAACTTCAAGTTCACATTTTGAGAAAGGCGCTACCAACACCACTGGGATGAACTGAACCGCTGACTACAAGCCAGGCCTTATTGCCCAACATCAGTAGCTGCCTTTAACTAATGCTCTTAAAGCTGGATGGGATCTAAATTCCTCCAGCCAGGTTCCAAAATATTGCAGATAGTCTTCCTTGAAGTGTCAATGCTGTTGTAGCAGCATTCTCATGGTTTTAAAACGATCACATGAGGGTGTCCGTCTCCTTTTGGCCATGGAGAACAAATGGAGACAGACACAGACTTTGCATCTGTAGTGTGTGTGTGTGTGTGTGTGTGTGTGTGTGTG
>NC_045756.1:1277542-1278237 GCF_008692095.1 Etheostoma spectabile
GTGTGTGTGTGTGTGTGTGTGTGTGTGTGTGTGTGTGTGTGTGTGTTTTGCCACTTCCCTCTGAAAACGGGAATAAAAGGAATGTATATTTATTCAAGTAAAATTTGAGGTACTTGTACTTTACATCATTCTTTTCTTTTCATGCCACTTGCTACTTCAACTCTGCCTCCGCTACATTTCAGAGACAAATATTGTGCTTTTTACTGCACTGGATTCATCTGACGGATCAGTAGTGACTTTACAATGCACCCAAAGCACATGTTAATGATAAATTAAACTGCCCAACAATGTCACGGCCTGCAAGTCCAACTCACATGATTCACTGATTAAACTGAACAGTTTGGATTGCTTCCAGTTGCTAAAATGTGAGAATTTGTCTGAATTGAGTACATTTAATACTTTATCTACATTTTTCTGATGATACTTACTTTTTCTTATGTAACATTTTCAATGCTAATACTTGTAACAGTAGTTTTACAGTGTGGCATTAGCACTTTACTTATTAAAGGATCGGAAAACCACCACTGGCCCTAATCAGACTAACACACAGTTTAACCCTCCAACTGCCACATTCCCAGGACGCCGTGTCCATGTTAACACACAGAAAGATAGACATGCGGACGGGTGGAAGACCGAGGCCTTGTAATGAAACATGACTGGTGAAGTGTGAACAGTCGGGCAAAGGTGCAACATCC
>NC_045756.1:1278247-1283341 GCF_008692095.1 Etheostoma spectabile
CCAACACCACCACCTCAGAGCCAGAGACAAGGGAGGGGAGGAGAGAGACTGGAGAAAGGAAAGTAGCTGCATACGTTGACTGCATACGTTGACTTGATAAAAAAATCAATACAGTAAAAAAAAGTGCATCAACTACCTCCTACCTCCAACAGATGGAGGAAGTCAGAGGAAGAGAGGAAGTGTGTTGAAAGGTGAAAGAGTGAGAGAGACAATGGTGATGGATGCAGAGAAAAAGAGGAAGGAAGGGTGAGAAAGAATGATCAACAGAGGCAGCGAGAAAGTGAAAGTGAGCTTAAATTAAGTTGCAAAACGCCAACATTTTTCCACCGTTTGCATTTTGATACATTGCAACTTCTCTATGCTTCCATCCTTCTCTCTTTTCCTCTTCCTCTGCATCCCACCCCAGCCCCTTTTCCCTTTCTTGTTTTTTCCCACCTTCTCTCCTTCCCTCCTCACCCATCCCTCCCACCTTATCCGACTAGGAGCGTATCTACCTATCCAGGCAACCGTGCTGGAGGGGTCCCCAAAGGCTTGAGTTCTTGCTCCCGGCTGTTTGATGTTGAGCCGGCGCGGATGAACCTCAGCCCCCTCCCAGAGTTCTCTCCCCATCTTCAAACATCCCGGCTGGGTGCCGGGCCAAGGCTGTGGCCCCAATCAAACACGGTGCCTCCGCGGACACCCTCGTACACTCCAAATGGGAGAAAAAGTCTTATTATCGAGGCAACCTTCAGAATCACTCAGCAGCATCTAACATTGACACATTTAGCTTAGGTGTGTTTGCGTGTGTATGTGTGGGTCTGTAACAAGGTTGTGCGCTAGAACTGGAGAAGACAGAGATTACAAGCAGCGAGGAAAATGCCCCACTGAACTTCAGGTACAAGCAAAGATGTTGCATTAGTTTGGTAGCTTATCTACGTTTGAGTGGCAAAATGTAATACCTGTCCATTTAAACATTTCATTCTCATGTTATGGGGAGTTGGATGTTGTTATAAGGAGTGCTCCAAATCGGGGGAATTGAGGGGGAAAAAATAGCAATAAAAGGAGAATGGCAGAGAGAGGCTGAGCCTGTCCTTGGAGAGGAGGCAAGCGCTCGATTTTCTGTTTGCTGCCATTTGTCTTGTGCTGCTAAGAGAGATCAACAGTCCTCGGCACACAGATCAATATTCTCTTAACCCGCACCTAATCTGGCAAGAGTTTCTTCCAATTTCACCTTCCCTGCTGCCTCCTCCTAACCCGCTTTCCCTCTCCTCTTGTTTTCAACAATCATTTTTGGGTGTCGGCGTGACAGCCATTTTTCATGCTCCTGGTCCAAGCAGGTGACAGAGAAGGGAATGATGTATCCTGACGCGAACAGAGAAGGGGTGTGTGTGTGCGAGGAGGGAGGGTGATGGATACCATGTGCTGGCGGGACGGCATAACTGCCATCAGGGCAAGCCAACCCCCCCCCCCCGACGCCGGTGAGATAGACTAGATGCCTAATCGGCCACATGACATCGCAAATTCAGCTTCTGTCCCTCCCCGCTCACACCTCCCCTCTCCAAGCATTCCTCACCCCTTATCGTATCCTCTGTGCGTCTCTGTAACTCCCAGCTCACCGTTCCAGCTGTTGTCAGAGTTTCCCTGTCGACTAAATGGAGCGCTGTCAACATGTCTCTTGACTGTGACGGAAGTGTGTATGAGTGCTCGCATGTATGTTTGTGCTGGTGTTTACTTTGTGTTTGCTAAGGTAAGGCAGAGGATGTTTCATAGAACCGTTATTTTCTTCCTAAAGGAATTATTATAGTGCTTTCCAGGTTGATTTTATTCATTAAATGTTTCTTTGGTAATTCAATTTGTCTTAAAGATCATTTTTAAGTCAACATCCTGCTTTGTTCCAAACCAGACAAGACTTTTTATTTATTGTTCTTCTTGTTTTATCTTTTCTTCTTCTTTTCTTTGATTTGTGTGTGGTCTGCATTTTTCATTTCTACTGTTGGCTGTGTGGTGTTTCAGGTGAACGCATACGTCTTTGAGCTGGAAATAATAATAGTCCTTTCACACATTGTTCAGTATCAATAGTTTTTAGATGTCAAACTCTCCAGCACTTCAAATCATTTGGGAGAAGTCTCCAATATTATTAACCGTTTCACAACCCTTATACTTCCTTGGCATCCCTTGAGGGATGGATGGAGGGATGGATGAATGGATGGTATTGACAATATGTGAGTGACATTGGCTGTCGTTTTCATGACGGCTAACCATCCTTCATTTCCTCTGAGCCTTCAAAGCCTCTATAACCCATTTTCCAGTCAGTTTCCTAAACTAAAGTGGTGCGGTTTCTCCATTTTCGCTGTGTCCTGCTTTGTCATAAGACAAGACAGGTCCAGGTAGAAAGGCATATCTGCATTTTCTACACGCTTGAAGAAGTTTAAGGAGCCCTGGACATCCTCTCCTCCCTTTCAACAAGCCGGGGAGTGATTGGCAGGCCGTGAGAACAGAGCCTCTCTTTCATAGCTGCGGCCCTAGGCCGAGTGCTTCTTCCACGGACGTACGTCAGCCCCCCGGGCAGACAAAGCCTGCTAGTGTATGCCGCCTGTACTCAGAGGCGAGTGCCACACACAGATACAGTAACAGGAAGACAGCGGGTTCAGTTACCATGCGGGTGCACGGGCAAAAAAAACCAATGTCCAAGCGCACGCGCAAATACAAAGACGCTCACGCATGCATGCGTGCAAGTAAACGTCCTACACACTTACCCATGACATGAGTGCACACAAAACAGACAAATACAGTACAGTTTTCACATAAATGACACACACACACACACACACACACACACACACACACACACACACACACACACACAATAGCTACTTTCTTTGACTGGCTGGCAAAACAACACAAACCAGTCGTGGTCCTGGTATACTTTGCCCCACATGCTCCAGACACGCGCTGCTTACAGGATTATGTCACAAATGAGATGTTTATAGTGTGAGTGTGTGTTGAGTGTGAGTGTGTCCAAGGGTGAGAGAGACAGAGGGGGAAAGGTTTACAGTCGTATTATGTCAATCTGCCTCACCAGTCATTAGTAAACACCAGATCCCCACAAAAATAGTTATTCTGGTTGTGGAGAAGGGGCTTCAGAAGGAGAGTTCGGGGTCAGTACACCCTGTTTCCACGCCAAAGAAATTGAGATCTGGGAATGTCGCAGCACTGCCATGACAGAGCTTGACATGAAACACGAGTAGTCATACAATCACTCAGAAAGGTTGTAGACAAGCCAAAGGTTTAGCAATATACGCTAAAGCAGTGATCTTCAACAGGGGGTCCGTGACCCCTAAGGGGTCCTCACAGTCAAACTTATTGTTTAATATGTTTTCCCTCCCAAAATTGAAATATGTCTGAAATTAGTAACATGAGATAAATCAAGATAGATAAAGATAAATCAGCCTAACAACACTGATACCATTACTGGCCTGACCATGGTAGCTATGAGTTAAGATTATGGATTTACTGTGTGTTTGACATTAAAACATGATGGTATACGTAGAGAATTGTAATAAAGATAAAAAAAGATATGTCTTAAGGCTTTAGGCCACCCTACATGTTATAATGGGCCCAGTTTACTATGCAACTTAACTCAATACAATATATGTAGTAGGGGGTCCCTGTTATGTCTCTCTTTCAGGTTACGGGTCCTTGGCCTAAAAAACTTTGAAGAACCCTGATCTAAAGCACTCTATTTGGAGCTAAAATCCAAGGTGGGTGCACCAGGAATCTGTTATAACCCCTACTTGCACAGGGCAACTTTGAGCCAGCAGTATATGGCAAGAAAAGTAGGTCAAAATTAAACCAAGAGGTCTGTAAACTTTAAATGATGATGAATTACTATGAATAAATAAAATGGTCCCCTTTGTTTTCTCTCACTAAAAAGACAAAAAACATGTCCCCAGGGTCCGATTTCCGAGCAATACTGCTGGTGACTAAGATGTTCTTATTACTAATTTTAAAGATGGCTAAAAAACTACAAGATCCAAATTTTATGAAAATGGAATAAAACATTTTCTCAAGAATTCCAGATGTTTCTGATGACACAAAACGCAGGTGAGCATCTGTCTGCTCAACCCCTGGTGGTTCATTTGTCACTCTGGCACAAGATGCACAACTGATTTTCGAACCTGTTGCAGGCCGACCTGACGCTATTCATTCACAGTTGACACATTTGCTAGTTTAGCACACATCCTGCTATGTCTGAATGGATGCTACTGTACTGTCTAGAGTGGGCGTGTATCCCAGTTGGCAAAATGACTATTCCAGACTGTGGGCTGGCGGTAAGGAGCATACAAATGAAAATAGCAGCAGAAAAAAATGCTTGTCTCTCTCTCTCTCAAGCCAAGCATCTGCTAAGCATTTTAATGGGGATCAATGGAAGGGCAGGGACAGGAGATCGAGGGCTTGATTGGCTGGCCGGCCCGGTGCTCACACAGCCGCCGCTCTCCATACTGCCTGCACTGCTGTTTACAGCCAACACAAGCTGCCTGCGCACTCTGCACCAGCTGATGTGTATATCTGTGCTGTGTGTGTGTGTACTGTAGGGATTTATGTATCTGTGTGTGGAGACACAGGAGAGTAAGTGACATGTGTGCATGATGCATCAGTTTGTGTGTGCATGTAATGATGTATTAGCATTAACGACATACATTTATTTATTGTGTGGGTGTTATTTGTGTGTAAGTATTAAGTGTGCAACACGTGGGTATGTTGTGCGTATATGGGTGTGTTATCATACATTTGCCTATATGTGTGTACGCTTCAAATATTGTGTGTGCCTACTTTGTTCAGCAAATGGCACGAAGAGTGTATCTGTTCTGTTTATATGCATCTGCTTTCTATCTCAAAGTGTATTGTTTAATTGTGTGTTGCATATGTGGCATGTGTGCCCTCTTTCCTGACACCCACACACAAATATATGGACACGCACAGGCATCAGTGTGTATGAAGGAGCAGCGCAGCAGCACAGAAACAGTTAAAGTGATGCTTCCTGGCGTGCAAGATGAATCAGATTAATATTAGCCAAAGCGAATGTCATCATTGGCACTTCTCCTCTCTTCCTCC
>NC_045756.1:1283351-1295636 GCF_008692095.1 Etheostoma spectabile
ATCGCTACCCCCCCCCCCCTCTCTCTCCTTCTCTCCCTGCTTCGTTTGGGTTTGTGAGTCCTGGGCGGTAATGAGGGAACGTTATGCAGTGGGGCTCGCTGTCAGTATGCATAAAGGATGAGACAGAGAAGCTGGGGTCAGGGGGGAGAGAGAGAGGGGAGAGTCGAGGAGGACAGGATGGAGTGTGTGTCACACACACACACACACACACACACACACACACACACAGAGTGAGTGAGCACTCAGTGGCAAGGCAGAGAGCTGGTAACAGATAGGCTCCCCTCTGTGCCTGTCTCCCAGGTGCAATGCAGTGTGTGCAGCGCCCCCTATGTTCGGCCTGGAGAAAACCAAGGGAGTAGAGTGGAAAACCCCTCAGTGGGTGCACTTAGTAGTTTAACAGAAAAAAATGTAAACTTTTAAGAAATTTACAAAAATAGTAAACAGAAAAATAGAGAAGGAAAGCAACACAATCTTTCAGGATATAATGCATACTGTATAATATATAGCCCATAGCATGGATGTGTTGTTTTAAAAGGAAAAACAGCATCAACAACCAGGTTAAAAGCGAGCTAAGGCTATATGCAACTGTACTTATCCAACTCAGCACTTAACCTATCTGGGTATATTCTGTATTTTATATCATTCACAAATCCCACAAATTTGTTCGCAACACTGTTATCCAGAAACTATTTAACACATGAGCCATGCTGCTTGGTGACATGTTTCTCCATTACGAGCACGGACAATTGAACAGACTTTGTTTGTTGTGACTCAGTCCCACGTACACCATCCTGCTGCCCAAAACACTCAATGCAGCATCAAATATGTAGTAATCCACAGCTGAAAATAGTCCCCAACAAATGGTCTATTTACTCCTGTTGGAGTAACATTTGCCAAAAACCACAGTGGCCAGCTGTTTTAGGACAATAATTAGTCTTTATTAAACAAAACAAAAAAAATACATATGTATGATCTGTTTCTAAAGATCCAAAAGAAGAAACAAAGGACTTGGGGATAAGAGCCACAGACACAGTGAATTTGCATCATAGTGTTTAGAGACACAGTAGATGACCATAATGTTGCTTATAAGTCTAAATCTGGTTGAAAAGTTAATTGTTTTAGACATCTACTTTATATGGTTAAATATAACCAATGTTTCAACCCCTTAACATACAATTTCCCCTTGTTCCTCTTTTAACCTTAAATACCTTTCATTTTGTATCAGCCTTCGTGATGAAGCCACGCCTTGCCATCTAAAAGAAATATTGCAGACGTCTTGTGCATCACTTAATACACATTTCCCCAAAATTCAGCCCAACATACCTGAAAAACTTAGGGATTTCCACTAGAATTTGAAATAAAGTCATATTGGTTTGAACATTTTTGCTGCACCACATGTAACGACCACCACCAGCAGGTCGGGGGTTAATGTTTTGTGGTTATTTTATGAAGCAGGTCCTTTGAAATGATATAGAAATAATTGTTATGTGTGGTGTAGACTAAAAAATATGTACTTTCCAATGTAATTTTAGAGAGTTTTATCCATGCTTACTGGAAAGATTCAACCTCAGAAAAGGATCAGATTTATCAGTAAATATGAGCAGTCATTGGTTGAATTTTGCTAAAAACGTAACCTTATGTATGGGGGAAAAGGGCGTAAAATTCAATTAATATGATACATGAAAGCATAGCTTTTGATTTTGTAGCTTTCACCTGCTAATCGATGTCAGTCTGGAAGAAATCCAAATCTCCAGCTCTCACATACACACCAACACACCTTTAAAAAAGCCTTTCGATATCATTAGCTGTCATGTTTCACGGTAGGCAACACAACAGTGCATGCACACACAGCTCACCACCGAGTCTACAGGGGAAAAGTGTTTGTGTGAGCGTGCGCCCACAAACAAGGATGCATGGTGAGTGTGTGAGTGGATTACACCGGGTTCACAGTGTGTATGGGGAAAGCGTGGCAGAAACTTGGCTCCATAATGGGATTTCTCAGTGTGTACACACACAAACACACACACACACACACACACACACACACACACACACACACACACACACACACACACACACACACACACACACACACGTTAGCAGTAACAAAGCAGAGCACATATCCTATATTAGCAGTAAGAGGTAAGCTGCACCAGAGCTCCAGCTCAGTTAAAGACACATATCCCCTCACCTCTCCTTCTCACAAAAGCCAGGGGAGGAAGGATAGAGTGAGGAAGAGGGAGAGGAATGTGTGGAGGGATCAGCTACATTAGACAGGGATAAGGGATGCTGTAGTAAAGCTGGATGAGGGTGAGGAGAGAAGAAGCTACTGTACAGTGCCTACTTATAAAAAGCATAGATGTGTAAAATGGACTTATGAGAGAAATTGGAAAGGCTTGTATTGCTAAATTTGACTTCTAGAGTGATAATTTGGAGGATTCTTGTGTGCTGAGTACTAAGCTTTTTAGCAACATCTTCCTCAGATCACTAGTGTGGGAAACACTGCGTGACTCTCATTCCACTCCTATATCTCTTTTGTTGCCAACATTACGTCGCCACATTTTTTTGTCAGTAGAATGTTGTTACTATTGGTGCCATGGTCGTTCAAACTCAGATTAGTATTCCCTACAAACACCATAAACAAGCCCAAGGACTTTGCAGATTAAACGTCTGCAGCTTCACAGGATGGGAGTTGGATTTTTTTCCAATTGTAAACAATGAATCAACGACTACGTTAACATCCACAAAATATACACTTTTTTGCCAAAATTCCAAAAAAAAGACAATATTCCGACCAAGCTCTTTCATTCCTTCAACCAGCTTCTTGAACAGGTTGGCGTAGCGATGTGTGCTCGTATCCAAAAACCTGTTGATATCTAAGTCTTTGATAATGATTAATTATAGCTGTGTTTCTCCTTCTTATCGGGTCTGCAGCCCTGCAAACTGTTGGCTGGTTGGTTTGTGTACAGAAACCATTGCAATGGACATATCAACATTTTTAAATGTTTTAATGCTCAGAAAACACATTTTTTTCCCCACATACTTCATCTGAATATACCTGCATTCACCCTTTGCTAGAAACACCACCTCTGAAAAAGCCACCTCTGCTCGGATTGGCCTGTCAGAAAAAGGTATGTGCACAAGCACAGAAAAAGTAAGTTTCTCATGATACGTCCCCTTTTACAAGATTAAAAAGAAACCCTCACGGACAGATTCTGCTGAGATACCAGCCCAGTATCCCTAGGAATTACATTTGTATTGGACGAATCCTTAATGTCAATGTCCAGTGCCAAAGCAAACAGTAGTCTGTACTATATGTAGCAATGCAGAAAACAAGGACTTTCGTGCTATGTAACTTTGTTCTTTCACTAATAACGTTATCATTGGACATTAAAAACATTGAACCATTGTGGGGTTTTGCAGAATTGTCCAATATCAACATTCCTTTTGGGCTTGTGGGCGGAAAAGAAGCTAATGAGACAGAGGCTAACCAGGATGGGATGTAGGGACAACTCTCATGTAACCCCTATCTAAGTATGCCACCTTGTTGACATCTTATTGTAGCGTCCCCCTTGGATCAACCGTGCAATCAGGTATACGACCATGATGAGTTTTCATCAAATTTGATCCGATTTCCCACGAACCCGGAAGATTTCTGTTCCAAAGAGGATCTTATTTGGAAATCAATATTCCACCACATGTCTGATACTTCTCAGCCATTTTAGTTCAACATGCTCTGGGAGAACAGTGCCCTCTTTCTTGTTATATAAAGAAAAAACAACTTGGTGGTTTGCAAAGTAAATTTCAGTGTAAAGGCTGAGAGAGGCGAACACTTGTATACTTATGTAAAAAAATTCATGTTTTATTGACTTATTTAGGTTAAAATTCTCCACGCAGCACCATCAAATGTCCAGGAATGCGTGTGCATACAAAAGTTCCATTCCAGTAGAAGAGACGGGGATGGGGGAGCAACATCTCTGGAATATTCTGTGGTGAGGACTAACCAACCACAGGCCATCTAGGGACAGAGCGTGCTGCTCGCAGTGTTTAGCGAGCTTTAAAACCACATCATTAGCCCACACCACCCCACTCTCCTCCCAGGTGTGGTAGAGAGCCAGGTGCATCTCCCCCTCTGTGTCTTTTTCTTTCGGTTTGTCCCTCTTTGCACCGCTGTCCCTCAATGCATAGCACACACCTGGAGGGAATTCAGCCAAACAATCATTGTGAATGTCCCTCAGGCTGAAGAGCACAAAAATTACACACACTTTACTCTTCGAGGGCCAAAAGCAAATCAACACCTGAGCATAATATGAAAATGTGTTTTGGCCTCGGTGCGTTTCTACCTTGTAATTCCACCTGCAAACAGAGCCTCCTTCAGTGTGGCCCCCAAAGATAGTTTTATGCCTCACCCTGCAATTCACTTCAGCTTGTCTTCCCGTAAAATGTCGCTCCATAAAAAGCCTTGTAGGTAAACATTGCGTATATGAATCCGTTTAGATTGAGGCAGCACAATCGATGGTGCCTTGTTAGGGATGAAGCGCTGGTGTCAGCCGATTGCTGCCAGTCCAAGAAGCATGAAGAGGTGAGAACTCTGTGTGCATAGGAGAGAAAACACAACCTCTACACCTTTTATCTTTTTGTAGCTCTCTGCTCATCCCTCCCTGCCTCCCACGCTTTAATAAAAACTCAAACATGGCCTCCATCCAGTTATCTTTTTTTTCACTTTCTCCTCCCACAGAGCAGAGGAAAAGTAAAGTCTCCAGGCTCAGCAGCAAGGAAAGACAACTGTCCCCCTATCCTCGGGGCTGAAGCGGGCCAAATAAAATAGCAAGTGCTGCACCAGGAAATGGCTAGCCAAACACCCAGGGCCATGAATCTAGGGTTGGCACAGTGGAAGGATTTCTCCATGCAGTCCCCAGGCAAACTGCATGACTATAGAGGCCTTTATATATTGAAAAGACATCTCCTAAATGGATTTAACAGGAATCAGAATCAGGTATCTGTTGTTACTAAACTTTTACTCCATCAGTCAGTCAATCTATTAGATGTGCATGCAAATAGAGCCACTGCTCATATTTATGATCAAACTGTTTCTGAATAGGATTTTTATTCCAAAGTATAATGTAGCCAAGTGCCTGGATCAGGGCACTAGTGTTGCCATAGTTACTTGACAATCTATTAAAATTGGTAGTGGAGTTATTCAGGAAATACATACTAGGGACTGATTTTTAGGCAGTGTTACTTCATCCTTGAGTTTAGATTATGTACTGTGCAACCGTGAAATGTATTACAGAGAAAAAAATAGGATATAATGAAATGCTTATTTTAATCAAATCTACCACCTTTCCAACCAACTTGTTAAATTATATAACCTTTCTCTAACTGATATCCTATTTCTTATGCTTAAAATGGGTCCTCCATCCAACCCCAAGAAACAATGCCAATTTATCATCATCAGCAACAGGTATTAAATAGTTTTATTTTGAACTTGACATAACTTAAATATGGGGACTTCCTACAATCATGGCCATAGAAAAGCTAAAACAAGTGTTGCATTCAATGCCCAAGTAACAGAAATGTTTCTTTTCGGGGGGGGGATCATACACTGAAGATGCTCCACCAAACACAACCAAACGATTGTGTTAATTTAGTTAACCTGAACAGGGAAACCACATCACATTTCTCTGGCTGTTTCTGTGGCATGCACACCTCCTCTCCAATCCCACCCATCTCTCTCACCTTCCCTCACCTCCGTAAATGAGAGAGAGGGAGCCTCTGTCCAAGATTGGGCTGTTTGCACAGTCGACCACAGAGGAGGGAAGCCAAAGATTAGTGCAGCCACCGTGGAAATGCTACAAGTGGGTGGCAATCGCTGGGGAGCGGAGGTTTGGGAGGACAGAAAATAGTTACTGTATGCATGTATGTGCTATAAACGAACCATTGTACCAGTCATGGGACAACATTTTACGGTTAGATTTGATATGTGTTCCTGATCCAACAAATTGTATGTGCCTGAATTTATAATGTGTGTGGTTATGTTTGCTGAAAAAAAAAAAAAAAAAAATCACTTTGCAATATCAATATTAATCATACTAGGACAAATTCAGTTTGAGGGTTGAATTTAGGGCAGGGTTGCCGAGAAAAAAAAAAGTTATATAATGCACTACTTACATTAACATGGTGCACTTCTCTTTGCTAAGTGTATTTTTCTTGTTCAACTCTAATATTCAATCAAGAAAAACTAAAACCATAATCATTGTATGCCATTTTGCAAATTTAAACCTGCACAGGGGACATTTTTCAGTGTCGTTCCATTGATTTTGACATTTACTTCTTTTTGTGTTCTGTTCCGTCTTTTGTTGCGATGGATTTAATAATTTTGCAAATAAACTGAAAGAGTGCCCTGTGGGCAGACCATGAACAGAGCCTGGATATTGATTGTGGTGCTCTGGGAGGCTCGAGGTCATGAGAGGTGCTCATCTGTGCAGTGGAGCAGTTGGGAAGTGTCGGGAGTGACTGGCGCATTAGTTAGTGGAATTATGTGGATCACGGCTGCAACAGCTTGAGGTGCAAATGCTCACCGGCAGGATTAGATAATGCTATTATCAGTATGATAGTAGCATTAGAAAGAAGCATTAGCATGGATAATTCCACGGATTCAGCAGCAGAGAATCGCCATAAAATCATTGCATTATCCCCAAAGAGATGAGATCCAGATATAGAAAGGCACTGTGGAGAATCAAACTTGACGGTAAATCTTCGAATTATAAGTCATCACGTTTTTGTGTCTTGTCGGGTAAACAGGTATTTAACAAAGGATGATCAAACGCGTTTTTTTCACCGTGCTGAGAAAACATGGCAGCACTAAACAACACCCCCCCCCCCCATGCATTTCACATTTAACCAACATTTTTTTCTTTGTTATTTCAATCCTCTGGGAACAGTGGGAATACAAAACACATCCTAAGACGGTGTATTTGTTTTTTAGGTGTTAGCATATGAGATATATTGGTCACACATGAACTCAGCTGCACTGTGTGGGTGCAACCAGCCTACTGTCATCTCAGATGATGATGGTACAAAGTATGTTAGTGGAGAGAAGAGACATTGTCAGCACTGTTTCACGATTCACCCATCAGTCACCTAAAACCCTTTCTTCGTTGTACAAATTATTCTTGTGACTGGAATTAGGAATAAAGAATAATGGCTTAGGCCTGAATTAAGCTCATCTGGTACTGTAAATATCGCCAAAAGATTGAATGACTCTTTTACCATGAGCCCAGTGTGCCTAGGAGTTACAACTGACACCTAGCTTTAACATTTCTTTTCTTTTTAGGACAATTTTGGGCATTTTCAGCCTTTATTTTTGACTGGACAGCTGAAGATATGAGAGGGGAGAGAGAGGGGGAGGACATGCAGCAAAGGGCCGGAGGTCGGAGTCGAACCGGGGGCCGCTGCATCAAGGCCTAAACCTCTATATATGAATGGCCGCTCTGTCAACTGAGCTATCAGGCCGCCCAAGATTTTACATTAACAATGCTGCAACACCTTATCTCCAAAGGACAAATCATTGGGTACGCAGGAAGTTATGGATTTTATGTTTCCAGCAGTAGAAACTGTTGTCTCTTTGGTAGAAAAAAAAGGGTCTTAAGAGAACTGGGTCTTTGGCTTGAGTAGCACTACATTATATCAAAACAGGAGATCTGGCTTGAGAACGTGAGAGAAGACAAAATATTAAATATATGTGATCGTTATCCTCCTCTTACACTGGATCAATTCTTCTCAATTGAAGTGGTAGTAATAGATCACAAAGAATTTCCCTAAGAAGCCAGCATTTTGCCAGATTCAACTGGACAACTAATTTCATAGAAAGAACAGGTGGCTGTAATATTGTGGGCACTCTTGTTTTTCCCTTTCCACATTTCTCACTCTTGCAAAACTTGTGCGAAGGTGGAATGGTTAACCATGGTGGTGTGGGAGGTCTGTTCAGCATGCTACAGTAGCAGGAGGTTGTACACACACACAGCTGCTGCCATAGCACACATGGCAGGAGATGTGCCTGGGTATAAATAGTATGCCACTATTTTGTCTTTACATATTTAGCTGTTGGATATTTTAATGCAAATTAATGTGGTGGGATTGGAGAGGGGTGTTTTTGTTGACTGGAATTAGTGTTGTGAGCGAGCTTTCTTCTCCATTCTTTCCCTTTCTTTCTCCCCCCCTCCAAATTACAGCTATTAAGAAAAGACTGGTGTGAGCCAAACACGGCGCTCCACTTAATGTGATTTCCCCCGCGCTGAGAAAGGAATAAGAGGCAATGATTCATGGGAGCTCCACAAAAAGCTGGAGAGACGGGAAGATGTCCACCTCCGACATGCGCCGAACACAAACACTGGGCTTGTTTAAGTGTGTAATTGCGTGAGTGTGCGATTACTGCGTGTTCCTGTGTGCGCGCACGCTTAAGTATTTGTGTGTGGATGAGCTTAAAATGAACATTATGATTTATGACATCCTGCATTTAAGTCTGGCTAGTCTTCACATTAGCACAACACTAATCTAATGAATAGACAGCCTTAGAAAGAAACATGCAAATGCCCACTGCCTATTTCCAGAAAGCGGGCTTCGGAGCCAGCAACTGGGCTCCTTCTTCTTGATGTAGTTTCTGCAAAATGATCATGCTTGCAACCCCCCCTCACACACACAACTGAGAAGTAATGTGACAGCAGCTCGCCGGCTTTTCTTCAATGTCTACCATGCCAGCTTTCGACACCCGCCATTGGCAGAATTGGGTTTGACAGCTCTCGTCTAGGCCTGGTGATTGGCCGGGCTCCAGGGACGCTATACCAAAAGAGTAGTTTACACCACCAAAGGGTCCGTGTAACAAGGAAAACAAAGCAGTCACCGCTGAGAAACTCAAGAAGGGATGCGGTCAAGCTGGGCTCAACCCTGGATCTTATTTCATCACATACAGCTAAACGTGTTAGGAAACCTGGAGATAAGGCGAGAGGGGCGGGAGAGCGAGGAGGCCATCTGAAGGAGTCCGGCGCTGAAAAGTGAACGTGTGAGTGCTGACAGCAACACAGACCCTTTGGAAAGACACTTAACACCAGAGCCAGGACATGGAGATACTGTAAAGCAGCAGGCAGATAAAGGCCTTCACTCAACAGCTTTGTCTGATTCACAAGATACTGGTGAGCTGAGAGTGAAATGTAGCATAGCTCTTTTTATGAAAAATGACTGATTAGGGGAAACAATGTAGTCCTTTTAAACAAGTCCACATTAATACTCCATGAAGAAAATAATACCAAACCTGAGGCCCATCTCGATGCAGTTTTGTAGCAGCTACAGCGTCTGAATCCCAGGGCCAAGTAGCCTGGTCCACCCCATACATCAAGGCTTAATGTAGCCTGCGGCGTGGCCGGATGGCCAAGACAAATGACAGTTCACCGAGGTGGGGTCCCTGGGCAGAACTCGGCTCGGCCTCTGGTGCTGTACTGGAACTGCGCTGCTAGCTGGAACCTGCAGGACAGAGGGCCTGTGCAGGGGAGGGAAGGAGAGAGCGCAGGGCTGGGAGGGCTCACTTGCCTTGCTAATGGGTCCCCAGACAACCAGGCTTGACCTCACAGGCTCAGTGCATTCATTATCAGCTGGAAAGCAGCTAGTGCTAGCACGGCTAGCTCGGGCTAGTTAATTGCAGTTAGAGGTTAAAGCTTGCCTTACAGGGCCACATAAAGGCCTCCGTTAGCTGCAGAGGGTGTATAATTAGTTCATTTCCACAACCTTGAAGCTACAGTATATACATGTGGAACTCCAGATAAACTTGACCATGGAGGCTTATTCTTGACCTGTTTACTTAGATCCTAGAAAGTTGACATACTGAAGAGATAGACCTCCTAATCCTCCTTCCTCATCGTCCCTCCTTAACAGCAGTATGTCTGACAATAACCTCCTTTATGTCCACACTCTAAACATGGGTTTTACATACTATGCGTAGCTTGAGTTTAAAAAAAGAAATCAAATAAAAAAATGCTATCATTCCTGACTACTCCTTGTTAGGCCTACTCTCCTCCGAGTAGATCTGCAGTCCTTGCACTGCAGGTCACAGGAGTCCATTTCCAGCGAGTGCACAACTTGGCTGAAATAACCTCCCGGAAGTCTCCTCGTCTCTATGCAGCTATCATTTTTGCTCTAAAGATGTCCGCCCGCCTGCCGCAGAAACCCACAGCGCCTGTGAACTCTGCATACATTATCGCTCTTCCCTCCGTAGGGCGCTGTGCTTTATGCGGGGAAACTGGCCCCATTTATCAGCATCCTCTGTATTCCCCCACTGCCTGGCAAGGCACCTGCTGCTAGACTAACTAAAGCCTGTCTGCGGCCTTATCGCTGCTGCAGATCACAAGGCGCAGGGATATAGATTGGCTAAATCTTCAGCTACAGTAAAACAAACAAACTAACACAGAGAGCTCGTCCTTTTTTTCCTCCCATCAGATTGGCCCACATCTGAAGGTGAATGGAAGAAAGCAAGTTTAAGGAATGGATTACGGGCGGCTTTTGAAAACAGCATTAACTGGGGCATGGGCGTCTGGCACGCTCTACCCTCGGTGCTGGGCCTAATGATTTCTAATGCCGCTAAACATTACGGCGCCGTGACAGCCGTGCTTTTCACTGGGGACGTGGCCGCAAATCTCCCATCGCATGTTCCCTTTGTTGATTTTTGTGAGACAACAACACGGCAACGCTTATCTCCATTACAGACCAGCACCATGGGGAGCTTTCCCAAAGCCTTTCACCCAATGCCTTATTAGCAGCTATTCCCTTCTGTCTCCCTCATCCTCCAACTGGGAAGCAGATAGAGGGAAACAGAGAGCATTATCCCAGCGTCTCTTCTTCCGATTTACCACAAACCCTTGCCACTATTCACACGCCACTGGGCCTAGATGGCCCCACTTTCCCCGTCTACTCTCCCTTCCTCTTCTTTCACAGTCTTAGCCCTGAATCACACTAAGAAGAAGGGGAAAGAAAGCATTTCCAGTTATTTATAAGCCAGTACAAAAGGGTTGGCTGTTATTTCAGAGCCTGTAAGAAGATGAGCTTCTTTTGTGCTTGTTGGTATTGTGGAAAACAAAAACGGGGATAATGCCGTCAACACTGATGGCTTCATATTAATGACTCAGTGTAATGGTATTCATGTAAAGTGGCAGATGATTGCAAAGGTTAAGTTTCCGGCTACAGCTTAAGATATAAATGTTGTGCAGTGTAGTTTACAAAGGAAAGGCCATGGTCTCTTTTCTCCTCTGCTTTCTGCTCCATCATGCTCCTCCTTCCTTGCAGTGCGTGTGTGTGTGTGTGTGTTGGTGTGGTGGGTGTGTGTGTGTGTGTGTGGGTGTGTGTTGTGTGTGTGTGGGTGTGTGTGTGTGTGTGACTCATGCCTTGCAGCAATGACGATAAGGATCTGTTTTTTCCCTTCTTTTTTGGGTTCCTCCCCAGAAGTACCAATTCCTGCAGCCCTCAGCTGGTCCCCTCTGTTTGTTTAGCGTGTGTTTATTTGTTTCTCTGTAGTCCTGGGATTAATTATCATAACCATATGCCTGGCTAATACATCTCTCTCCAAGCCAATAGCACGGCAGCCTGCTACTTCTCCATTTTAATTACAGCTAACATCGTTAGCCTGATTTTGTTTTGCCGTTTCCTGCTTATTTCTGAATTCATAATTCAACATATCATCAGAAAATGTGGGGCTGGAATAATTAACATGCAAAAAAAAGTAACATTGCGACAGGCGAGCACACGGGGAACATTCACACTTTCTGACACTGGAACAGCATAAAGAAGTTGGCGTTTGGAAAATCAGTCCAATCCCGATGCCTCCACGAGCTGAGATTTTCATTTGACTTTCTTGACACCCAAATTAGCTATTTATCAACTTTCACACCAGAGGAAAGTATACAACTTCCCCTCAGGTGTGACTATGTTGATTATGTGCATAAGATTTGAAAAGCACACTGTGTTGAGGGGGGCGTCTGCGGTGAAGGTGAGGCTCGGGGAAGTGCTGCTAATGTATCTGGGAAGAAGTGGTGTCTTGGGTTCAGTGTCGGCTCATATTTTACAGGCTTGGCTTGGGGCCAGACAAGTTTTGTCTGGGTGTGGTGGAGGGGGGGCGGTGGGAGCGAGGAGGGATAATGACTGCTGAGTCAATCAGTGCAAGCTGTGATGGTGTTAGGTCAAAGTCACTGTGTGTGGGGGGGGGCATAAAAGGGGGATGGGGGGGGCTCGGAGCATGGCTCA
>NC_045756.1:1295646-1303115 GCF_008692095.1 Etheostoma spectabile
CTGACGCCATGACGTAACGCTATTAGGTGTTGCATTGCTTGTGATGACACCTAACAAACAGGCTCAGTATCAAAGTGAATTTTACATCTCCGGGATGATTCCCAGCCAAAGCTGACGCCGCTAACCACGCAGGGCTTTGCGTGGCCTGGATCTGCTGCACGGCGTTTAAGATTAAGCATTCTGCTCTGTTTCCCAGGTAATGACACACTCGCTCCCTTCCTCTGTTTCCACCAGGCTTTATTTCAATAAGAAATCATCCATTATTTAGCTCCCAACCTCTCTGCCCTGATCGCCTCCCCCCACCCCCTTACAGCCCTGCTCCCTCCCTGCCAGCCCTCCCCTCGGATCGGGGCACCCCGCTGATTCTCACTTCAAGGACAAACCTGGCGGAGAGGAGAGCAGTCGACCCAGTCGCCAGACAAGAGAGTGAGGGAGACAAAGTAAGGAGAGAGGAAGAGCGAGATGTGAAAAACGTGTGACCCAAATATACATTGCTTTGTACTCTGGTTCAAAGTTTCCTGTCCTCTCTACAAACATTCAAGGAGAAGGGGGGAAAAAACACAACAATGAATAAATCATACAGCAACTGAAACCGACTGTAGTACTATTCCTGAAGAGGAAGGGAGAGAGAGAGAGAGAGAGAGAGAGAGAGAAGAGAGAGTGAGAGAGAAAGAGAGAGAGCAATAGACACAGAGACAGCGCGGAAGGAGAGAGAGAGAGACTAAAAGAGTAGAAAGTGAAACAAAAAGAGCAAACACCTCTTTGGTCTTTTGATGGCACTCTCTTAAGGAACATGGTATTTCTTGATTCACTCTTAAATCCATCATCAGTCAAACTAATAATTCCACCTGTGCAGCTGTGAAGCAATAGATCACATACACCAGGTGCCGTCCCATGTGAACAATTAAATTACAGGAACCAAAACAGTTGGAGAGCCTAATAACCAACTCCAGACTTAAAAAGTGCCAGTTTTTATTGCAAGTAACATCTCAAATTAAGAGATTACTTTTGATATCGCATGGCAAATTTGGTTCAAACAGTGAAAATGAAAAGCGTGTTAAAAGACTGTGTAGATTCTTTTGTCCAGTAAAAATGTATAATCATAGAGCCAATATCTTCCATATAGAGCTAAAGCATGTTGCTACAAAACAGCTGGTAACCAATCATAAACTTCTATTTTCAATGTGCAGACGTGTAGAAGATATTTCATCACTTCATTTAATGTCTGTTCTGTCAATTGTACGAAGTGGTTTACTTAGTTTTAAGACAAAATACATGTAACAAACAGGGCCGCAACCTTTTTATAATTTATAAAGTTAGCAAACAGCGGCCTATTTCTACGACCAGCAGACACAGAGCAAAATCAGTTGTGATTTAGAGTCTTAGTTTTTTGTTTTTTAATTTGGTTTCTCTTTAGTCATTTAATTTGTCAGGGCACTGTTTGGTGTCATGGAGGTAGTGTCGGTTTTTAGCTGAAAACAGCTGCTAGAAGATTACCCAGGTTTAAACTTGAAATAGAGTTAAAAGAATAATGGAATCAGCCCATAAAATATCCACCCAACCCAGGTTGTCCCAAAAGTCCCATGAGCAATAGCAGAGTCATGACCCGCGTGTCTTTCATTGTAGCTATGCCTTTGCTACCAAAGCATACATGCTGTGCAATATATACGCTGTCCTCTTTCACACAGACACAGACACACACACCTCCTGTTTGGATTTGCACCTGTCACAGTATATGACAACATTAACCAGGTGTGGTAGTCCCTGATGCTCCCTTGCTGCACGACATGCATCAGATTCAGCGTGATGGCTCTGAAGCACAGGGAGACCCACCAGAGACGCTGTCAGGAGGCGGGCCGGATCCCACTTAGCCAGATCCCATCCCCATCTCAAATCTCAAACGGCATGCAGCAACTCCAAATGAAGGCTATCATCAGAGCCCACTGTGGGCTGTGACACAAAAAGTCATCGCTCCGTCTATCACAAGAGAAAGCTGCTAATGATGATGTTTTTCTTCAAGTGCACAAACATCAAGTCCGGTGAGGTTTATGCATGTGTGTCTATGTGTGTGCTTGACAGCCATATCTTCCTGCATTACACTATTGCGGCGGGAAGATGTAATAATTTCCCTTGAAAACTGGGGCTAGACGCACGCTTCCTAATGATGGAATCTTTTGATGTTTAAATAAGGATATCACACGCGAGGAGCTATCCTCCCAGGGCCGCACCTTCTTATGACAAGATTAGCAGCAAAGCAAAGCCATTACTGTGGTTTATTTCTGCCCCAGCCAACTCCCAGACACAGGCACAGAGGTAGGCAGCCATCCAGAGAGAGACAGAGAGAGAGAGAGATGCTTGAGGAGGGAGGAAGGGAGGTGTTGTCAAAAAAATGATAAAAAAGATAGAACCCGGAAAATAAGAAAAAGAGGGAAAAAAAAAAAAACTAATGGGGCACACACTCTTTATCGCTCCCATCCAAACTACTTATTTATAGATCATCTGTGAAGCACATATACACCTCTACTTCATATTTCTGTCAGCCTGTCACAATGTCAGCCATGTCAACTTTTACATATTTTGCTGTCTCTGCTGTCAACACACTGTACAGCGATAAGAATTAATAACGCTGTAATGCTGACAAGCGTCGAGACGGACCGGTAGCAACATAACTGACTTAGCCGACTGTCCCACGGAAACCCAGTTAGCCGTGTGTGTGTATGTGTTTGATCACATAAAAAACACGTCTTGAAAAAAAAAAAAAACTCCACTATGTAGTCAGTGATAACATTATTTTCTGTTGGAGCTGGGGTTCGATAGTTGGTTACTACTGGGATGTACAGCACTAGAACACCTGGTTACTCATTCATAGACACAGTACAAAGCGATACTACTACATGTACACTTAAAGGACATTGAACCATCAACAACCTCTACCATATGGAATAGTGGACAGCAAATAGCAATATATGGGCCAAATCTTGTCCTATACAACATATTTGGCTAATTTACTATATGTTCCGTTATCTGGAACGATAGGTCAGAGATGGGGACTCAAGCTTAAAACTCGGACTCGAGTCGCTCTTTAGTCAGACATGGTGACTTTGGACTTGACACTCACATACGTCAAACTCGATCTTGAGATGAGGAACTCGTGAGCAATCTTTATTTTTAGGAAATGTCATGTGACTATTTGTATCAAACGTAAAGCATGTGCGGTGCACAGCCACCTGTTTGAGAGGATGACAAACACGTTGACCACAATGGCAGCTGCTGTACAATTCAGAAGCTTTGGCTATGAAGCTGCAAACAACAAGGTTGTTGGATGCAAAACATGTGGACACCAGCTTAAAGACTTGAAACTTGACTTGGACTCTAGCTCAAAGACTTGAAACTTGACTTGGACTCTAGCTCAAAGACTTTTGAGCATTTCTATCACACATTTAACCTATTAAAAGGCCTATGGTGATCAACAGTTCATACTGTGGACAGCTCCTGATGCTGAAATAAGATTTAATTGAATGACCAGATGACAAACAGATTAAAAGTTAAGACAATCCAAACACAAGTTCTTCAGTATTATTTAACAGAAATCAACACAAATGCATGGCAAATACACAGATAGCAGGACTTGTACTGACACTGACAACCTTTAGACTCTTTAACTCATACAGTATTTACTCTACAGGAAAACATTCTGCATTGTTCTTTTGGACAGTTACAAGAGAGGAATGATGTTTAGATTGCATATCTTCAAATATCAAACCTTAATTTGCATTACAAACTGATGTGGTCTCCAAGCCCAAACCCAGATCCCACCTGACATTATACTAACTGCTTGAAACTGCCACCAAAGAGAAAAAAAGATCTTCGAGATTGTAACGTTAAATTCTTAAGAACCAAATAATTAAAAAATGCATACCAAAGTGTGTCTGAACTGCACCAGTGAGCAAGCAACAGTGTCTCTATCAAACGGCGAACCCTGCAGCTTTATAGCTGACATTCTCTTATGAGTTTATGACCTTTCTGCCCTTTTACATATGGAAAGTAATGTGGTCTGTAAACAAAGAGATAGCCACATAATGGTGACTGATTCCGGAGTAAAGATTAACCAGTGGCCACTTCAACCACAGTCAATAGTTTCACTTAAAAAAGACAACTATATCACACACACACACCACACCACCACACACACACACACACACACAACACCACACACACACACACACACACACACACACACACACACACACACACACACACACACACACACACACCAAGGTTGGTGTTCTTTGAAATATTACTACCCTGAACAGGGACATTACCTGGGCTTTAATGGCGGAGAGTGGCTGCTGGGTAGGTAAAGTACTGAGAGCCCTCCACCACTCCACTCCTTTCTCTCGCCTCGCTTCGCCACGGCTGGGAGAAGAGAGCTCAGGCAGCCGTTAGGACAATAAAGAGAGGGCCGGCGATGGTGGGTCCCCTTTGAGGCCCTTTTCATGCTCTCAGGTTGAGTCACAAGGGCCCACTTCATCGCCGTTATCCAGGGATGAGAAATACATAGCTTCTCTTTAAAACTCTGACCCGGCCTTTTAGTCCGGTGTGCTGGGGGCCGATTATCCTCACTCACCCTTTTAAAAAAGTCACATGAACACACATGCACACTCACTCACATAGAGATATACGCACATTAGCGAGGAGTGAGAGAGTGCCACACATACACACACATGCATACAGTAGATACATCCACCAAGTGGCTTGTATTGGCAGAGGCTGAGGCCCCGACTCCGGGATAGATCTGTGTTTAAGAGGGGAATACAGTGAGCGTTTAACCCTGCAGCTGAGGTGACTTTGAGTGAGTCACAGAGGTGTGGGAGTTGCTTTTGTGGGTGCCGGCGAGCCCTTCCTGCTGTGTTTTCTGCTGAGAGTGAGTCAGCCAGTCAGCCAGTGAGTGTGTGAGCTGAGGAACTAAGGGCTCACTTCGCCGAGTCTTCTTTTTGAAGATGACCTTGGGCTCAGGGTAAACATGCTGAATGTTTTAACACGCGTTCAAAGTTTAATGCACTGCTGTGTGGTGCGAAGCCCAGGCTCATATCTCATACCAGCCAGAGACTGCCTGCTGCTGAAGCCAGTCCTCTCAAGGAACTTCTCTGTGACAGGTGAATTAGAGAGCTGGAATATTGAAATTCAAGCGGAGATAAACAAACAAGCGGCTCATCTAAGTCGGGCTTCTGTGTGTGCGTTTCGCCGGTCGCCCCCAGCTATGTTTACTCATTAGCTCGCCATGTCCAGTACGTTGCTAGATGAAAGATGAAGCCGAGGACTGATAATGAAAGGCAACGCCGTTAACAGCAACAAACGGAGCACACAAAAACCCCACTGGGAGCCCACTTCTCTGGTCCACGTTGGAATGGGTGGCACCTGCTCTGTGGTGGTTGGGACTGGGGAGACCAACTGTTGTATTATTATGTATTATTTTATTTCAATTTAGTTGATTTATCCATCCAAGCTGAAAACAACAGCAACTCAAGAAACAATATATGCTATACAGAAAAGTAGGATTTTGTTAAAAGTTAAAATTAATTTAAAGGTCCAATGTTGTAAAAAGTAAGATTTCAAAGTCTTTGATCTCTTGAGATGCCGTACGAGTACTGTGAAAGTATCAAAATGCTAAATCCAGAGAGAAATGCACACAGCCCCCATTCAGAAACTGTGCATTTAAACGAGCCATCAGAACTTCTGTACAGTTGTGATGTCACAATTATACTATGTATCAGGTAGAAAGTGCATACTACAGTGCCGTTAAAGCATTCCCTGGCTGCACTGCACAGAACAGAGTGCACATGCAGAAAGACCCGCAAACGCACACACAGAAACATGTTCTGGTAGAAAACCCAAAATATTATAAACCAGAAAAATTGCGTAAGTCCCCTTTAAATCTATCAACACATCCTACACGGTTAACTCATTGGCTTGATGAAGGATAATGTGCATTCCCACCATTCATTCTAACAATGTAGCCATGCTGTTGCTGCTCTTTGTGAAAATAAATATTGTTCCCATCTCATGATTAGTTGCCATTGGTTCTACTTATCTTCTCCTCTGTAAAGGAAGTTCAACACTTCCTGCACACGTTTCACATTACCAATCCTCTAGAAGCACAAAGGGCATAGCCATTACCTAAGCTAGTAGGCTTTTAGTTTGGGTTTAGTTAGTTAGTTTTAACACCTTAGGGACATGTTGAGATAACAGATTTTTAGTAGTAGAAACAATTGGAATTATTTATACAGTATTCTGAATTTGTATATTATGCTGAATGTGCACCATTATGGTCAATGTAATTTCACTCCCCCTTGTTTTAACCTAGCTGTTATTAGCTTTGTTTGAGTCAGACTCTTAGTCTTTATTTTGAAACCGGCCTTGTATTTGAGAATTTTCAGTATATGAAAATACATGCTTGTGCAAGACAAGTTGGCATCTGCTGTGCTGAGAAATACTGTAACTACTCTGTTTACAAGCATGTTTTATTTGCCTCAGAAAGCGGGCCTGCAGGGTGACAGAACAGCGCTCAGCACAATTCTTTCTGTGTAGCGCTGCAGTGCTGGCTCGCTCCTGCTTCTGCTATTAAGTCCACAGCTATGGCAACCGCTTGTACACAAGCCTCTGTTGTTTTTGGTGTGCGGCGCTAGGTAGCGTTAGCATCACGCCGGCAGCCGAGGCGATGATAAGCATGCCTTTCAAGTGGAGGAATGCCAGTCAGCCAGAATCCCTCTTTCCCCTGCAGCATCTCAGGCATCTAATCCATGACCACAGACATCCCCCTCATTACCGCCAAATTACATGCAAATTTCCCCAAATAAATGAGTTTTAAGTACTTGACAACCTGTCAGCCTTGGAATATTGAAATGTCCTGACGGCTAGATAAACAATCAACAATAATCACTCTATGCAAATTTGATATTTCCTGCACAATTACAAGAGGAAAAAACACCCACTATAAATAACTGGACACACAAAGGCATCTGGCATTTGTTCAGGTTTTGAACAGCCGTATCTGTTCAAAACCTGAACAAATGCAAATGAAAGATTCTTTAGGATGTAATTGATTCAAACGTTGCTGCGCCTCCTCTGCCTCCTTTTATTGTTCTTTTTTTCCCCCTTTCTCCTGGCACTTGTTTTTTTTTTCTCCCGCTCTCTTTATCTCGCCGCTTTCAATATACACAGATAATGGCTGATGTAAATGAGTGAATGGTAGAAAAGGGGGAAAAAAGAATGCAGGAAGAAGGATGTGGATCACCCTTTCGTCTACCTCTTGTTTTGTCTTTTCAAGAGCACGCTTTAGAAAAGTGATGTGTGCAAAATAACGTGCTCTTATAGAGGGGATTGGAGATGGCTGTGGAATTGAATGCGGGCTGGGAAACGGCGAGCTCCGTCCGTTGCTTGTGAAGGAGATTACTGTGTGACTCAAACCC
>NC_045756.1:1303125-1317808 GCF_008692095.1 Etheostoma spectabile
CTCCCCCGCTCCTCCACAACACCCAGAGATTAAGACTGACAACATATCAAGTCATTCCAGAACAAGCAGATCTCTCACTCTCATCTCTCTTCCCTGAGCCTCTCGTTTGATAACACTTCTCTCTTACTGCCGCTGTCCACTCACTCCAGCTCTTGGTCTTTCTGTCCCTTCCTTCACCTCACACACGTTGTAATGTGTGCCGAGTCTGACCCCGGTGGCCACCAACCTCTAGGATCAGGAAATCCGTTAGTGGGAGCTAACAGCTTCATCCCTGCCTAGCACTGACACCTCCTGCTGGGCTTCTCCATCTCCAACTCCCCGCCTCGGCTCGCTGCTCTCTGGGCTTCAGGTCCATATTTGTTATCGCTGCAAAACACTCTGGGTATTAGGGGAAGGCCGTCGGCTGCAGGAGACACTGTTGTAATAATAATAATAATAATAATAATAATAGATTTTATTTGTAATGCACTTTACATGGAGCAAATCTCAAAGTGCTACAGTTAAGATCATAAAAGCCGGGTTAAAACAGCAATATAAAATACAAATAGACGTAGTAATTAAAAGTCATAAGTTCTCCTAAAAAGAAGTGTCTTTAGTCCTTTTTTAAAAGTCTCAATAGTTTGAGGTGCCCTCAGATGGTTGGGGGGGGCGTTCCAGATCCGAGGAGTGGCAGAACAGAAAGCCCGATCACCCATGGTGCTGAGCTTGGTCTTGGGGAGAAGGAGGCGGTTTGAGTTTGTTGAACGGAGGGATCGAGTTGTAGTTAGAGGGGTGAGTAGTTCTTTCAGAGAGGGGCTGACATCCAGAATTACAGGGTTGGGCTTTACAGTAGTTATAGGTTGAAGGGATTCTAGTCATCTCAATGTGACTCATCATTCGATCCCACCTGGGTGTTTTAAGTGACTAAGCACAAAACGTGGACGTGTCTGCCTAGGCATGAGTTGGTCGGGCTTGCATTGCATTTGCACATGCAAGCCTTTTACTTTCTATTTAATGTAAATGTGACTATGCAAGCACCGGTCCCATCGACCGTATTATCAACAGAAGAAGCCACCGTGTCTTGAGAAGCTTTTTGCTGTTACTCACTTTACATTGTCGTTGCTAGGTCTTTCTCCTCTCGCTTTCCCCTGACACAGCAGTACTCAAACGCTTAGTTAACCCCGCTCCCTTTGATTGACCTCTCACACACTGAGGTCACACTTAACACACCTGCCATTGCTATCAATGTAGGTTTTCAGTATCTCTTTTCTCTAGACTCACATCCTTTTCTCTGTACAGTGAGATATGAAACATTTCTTTACATGAAAAGCTATAGCTTTCAGGGCTCTTGGTCATCTGGCGCTTTACGGCACGTTGGCTGACAGCAGCTGGTGTTACCCTGGTTACCTTAAAGCCCCACAGCACTCAGATGATTTTTCTACGTTGTCCTGTTGGCAAAGAGAAGAAGATGATCTCTTCGCTAAGACGCCGCTGGGAGGTCAGGAGCATTCAGATGAAGGCGGTGCGAGAGGCGAAGGGGCTGATGGGATCTTTGAAAGTGCCGCATGGACACGACAGGTGGATGGTCACGACGGTGGAGTTGACGAACGGTGCCGTTATCAATCACAGGCTGCTCTATTAATTTCATCAAGGCGCTGTGCCTGCTGACATTAAATGACACTCCAGTTGGTCTGACGGCGTCCCTGAGGTGGCAACACGGCCGGCCGCTGCTTTTGAAATGCAAATCAGGCTTCAACCTTAAACAGAGCCGCCCGGCCAAAATTATCTTTCTGCCTCCGGTGCTTCCCTCCCTCCTTTCTTTTACCTACCTTCCCCCTCTTTCCCTCCTGCCCCTGTTCCTCCACCAAGTTGACCCCTGTGGTACCGGAGATGGAGAGAGCATCTTTAGAAGAAGCGACAGATAAAGGCAAAGGTGGAGGAGGGCGGGAAAGGAAGAGGGGGAGGAGGAAGGGAACGGCAGTGCTGACACCAGCGTTCTGTCCTGATGAAGGGCCAGAGGAGTGCCACTGCCATGCCCAAGGATTAAGACGTCTCAAGGACAAGGAGGGAGGCGGATGGAGCACAGAGGTGACTGGGGGGGGGGGCCTCCACTCCCCAGGATGACCACACACAACCTGCATCTTTTGGTCAGTCTGATTACCCTACACTGAGGAAGGTGATGGTTCTGCTACCTCAGAACAGAGTTAAACTTCAGGCAATTCCTTTCACAATAAAAGCTTCCTGAAATCAGTATGCAATCCAATATGCATGCTGTGGTCCCTTTTGGCCCTCGGTTTAAAAAAAAAATACCACTTCAGAGGAGCTGTGCCATTAGAGCTGTCAATATTGTGAAGCATTAGCGTGGGTCTAGACAAGGAAGGATTGGTAACCAATATGCAAGAAGCTGCCATTGTTCCTGGAAAGGCTTTTTTTTCCTCTTTCTTCTTTATCTGAGCAGAGTGAACACATTCATTTTAATTGAGACATCAGACAAGAGTGAAACAGAGAGTGCTGCCTGGACAGGCGGCAGATACATAACGGAAAGGAAAGAAAAATATTCAGATGGTGACTTAAAAAAAAAGAAAAAAAAAGGCAGAGGGAGAGGAAATATGGGGGTGAAGAAAGGAGGTCCCCGCGGCAACACAAACAAACATATGATAAACACATGAGAGCTATCTCTCTCTTTATCTCGCTGCCTCTTCTCGCCTCCCTTAGTTCTCTCCCATTTTCATTCCTCTGCCTCCTTCCTCCTCTCGTGTGTCTTTAAAGAACAAAGCAACGCTGAGCAAACTCTTTCAGCACACAAATTCTCCACACATCACCCAAGTCTCCAAAATGATATGTTAGCTGTAAACTGCATTTTGTACAGTCGACGCAAATCAAGATCCATATGACTCAGCAAGCGCTACAGTAGCTTTGATTTATCCATTTCAGTGCACTGTAATCACAAATGCTACAATGCACAGATACACTTTCTGAGAATAATGGGTTTTTAAAGACACCTCTTACACTCTAAACTCCTTAAAACATTTATCCTCAAAACAAGTTATCATCTGCCACTGGAGTAACAATATTTTATCCTGTTTCCAGGCAAATACTTTAAAATGTAAAAGTAGTTTTCACACCTACTGGTACTTGTTTGCTCTGGTTTGAATCCGTATATTTCAGTTTATTTCCAAAACATTGCAAGCTACTACAGTTTACATGCTCTGCCACGTCGCAGATTACAAAGCAGCGCCGCCGCTCCCACCACGCGCCAAGTGCTAAGGGGGCACCAAAATTAACCTAATGAAAAATCAGTAGTCATAATAATTATAATGCCGACATTATTCGAGTGTGGAAATATTAGGCACTTTTCAGGCATGTATATCACAAAACAGGCAGAACAAGAGCTGCTCAAAAGAGTAACGATGGTTTTTGATAATATTATGCACGTCTCAATACTAATAATTTAGCTGTTCAACATACTGTGTTTACAAAATAAAGTAAAATTGTGTGACTTTTCTGCTTCTAAATCTTTGCTTTATTGAAGAAGATTGCTTACTTGTATAATTCTGCTTTAAAGTTTGTATTTACGGATGACTATTTCATTTCTACAAAGATTTTGCACATCCCATACTTATGGATAGAGTATGGATATTTTGGCTGTACTGTGTACTTTGCTTACAAAGTCAATGGTTTATTGTTGTTAGGTATAACATTGTGATGCTGATATTGTGTTATTGGTATAAAAAGCTAAACTGGAAAAATCAAACATTTTTGTATCGGTGGGGGGGCATCGCAAAGGAATTATGCTTATGGCACCAAAATGGCTAGCAGCGGAACTGTTACAAAGCACACCCAACTACGGCAGCAGTTTAGCTCAAACTTAACTTGCAGTTGTTGGGTCGGATCGAGGTCAGATCACATTCTCACAACAACAAAAACCAAAACGTACCGAAACGTACCAGAGTTAGTCTGTTTTGGTCCGCTGCAGAGATCGATTGCCGTGTCCACACCTACCCAAACGAACCACACCAAAGGGGGTAAACGCTGGAGGGTTCGATTCAACCGAACTTAACGAGGCAGGTGTGAAAACACCCCCGGACACTAATTAAAAAAGTAATTTTAAAAACCTTTTTTTTCTGGAGACAGGTTGAAATATTCCAGCAGTATGGGCAGTTTTTTTTTCTTCTTTGTTTTGTTCAAAATAAACGTTTTTAGAAATCAATTACAAACAATCAACTTCATAAAAGCAAAATGTAGCAGGGTGTGGGCAAATATAAAAAGTAAAGACTTGAATATGCTTATATCTTAGGGATATGAGTGTGTGTTTTAGAAAGGCTTGAGTGTGCACAAGCTTGCTGTTTGCATGTTTTAAGGCATGCAGATATCTTCTGACTGTTGGTGCACATGTACTGTACCTGTGCACGTATTTGCAAACAGCCCGTAGCTATTTGTGCAAACACTGTGTGTGTGTGTGTGTGTGTGTGTGTGTGTGTGTTCAGGAGCCAGGGGAGGGAGCCATAGAAACGAGGAGCAAAGCCTGGGATGGTATGCACGGGGAGACACCTGGCACAGAAACTTAAGTGCTTCCACCAAGTATCATCAACCCAAGATTAAAAGCGTCGAGGGGGAATAGTGGGAGGAGAGGGATGCAGAGTAAGGAGGAGAGAGGGGGAGGGAGTGATCACGCATATGACAAGATGGGGGAAGAAAGAAAAAAAATCAAGAGGATGAGGAGGAATCTGGGGGTGGAGACGAGAGTAAGTATCTGAAGGCACAGTGTAAAAGGAAAATGCAGTAATACAGTTTGTGGTGTACAGTTAGTAGGACACACACACACAAATGTGTATTGTATATGTTAAACTGTAAATACTTTGTATGTTTTATTATACATATTTTAATGTTTCATCTACCTGCCCAGGGACAGACAGAAATTAGCAATTTTCTACAACCTGGCACAAGACATCTATTCATGTTTTTTGTGCACTATCACTGTTCAAATAAATAAATTACAATTACAACACACACACACACACACACACACACACACACACACACACACACACACACACACACACACACACACACACACACACACACACACACACACACACACACACACACACACACACACTGAGAGGTGCACATACTGGACGTGAATACACATATACACACACACACATGCAATACATAGCATACACTCAGGTATAAACCAGTATTCTTTGCTGCTTGACAGATAATAACAGGGTGTTATTTCCATGACGATTGGTGACATGTGGACTGCACAGGGAGGGGAGGGAGAAGAGTAAACACTACAATATATACAACTGTTCTGGCAGGTAACTGCATATCACTGTTGTCACATACAGTGGAAAGCAAAATATGAAAAAAAAAAACTTTAACATGTATTTAAAACAAAAAAACAAAAAAGTTTCCCAACTGCTGGATGCTTCACCTCACAACATTAAAAACATGACAATTGCCATAATTGAAGTTACAAGGTTTTATTCCATAAATCCGCTGCCTTAAACCGCATAGCCTGATTACCAGACAATCTTTCCTCAGATGCTTCTGTCTAGAGACTAGTCTGTCAAGGGCCTACTGATTACTGTACACAAAGACCAGGCTAATATTCTCTGTCGATGGCAAACAACAGGATGTGTGCACACTGCAATCTATGGTAATGTTCTGCAAGCGTGTACGTGTGCTTTCTGCTCCAACTTGTCCTCAGAAATCTGTTTTGATTGCAGAAAGTAACTGTGTGTACGCCTCTTTAAAAAAGAATGTCTATGTTCTCTCTTCCCCATTCGCTGCCACTCCTGCGTATGGTTATTATTATCGTCATCAGCGGAGAACGCAGAAATCAGGGCCCTGACAAGCAATCTCTTCCCTAACTCAATCTCTCCCACCACTGCAAGAAATATCCCTCGTCACAAGATATTTAATCCAGCCTCGGTGTCCAGCCTTTCTTGGAAACTAGCAAAGAAACCTGCCTACAAAGTGAGGAAATGTCCCTTTTTTTACAATGTTTACATTTTGTATGTTCAAAGAAGTACAAATACAGTATGTTAATACTGATGTGACAATCTGCTTTTTTTCATGATGTATGTATGTGAACATCATTGCACTAAAACTGCCATTTTTGGCAAAACAAATCCTGACAAAATTTAATTTTCGTGGGTAAGAAAAGAAATAAGTAGCTCAATTTTCTCGCTCAATTAAAGAATAATCTGATTTTAGGACTGAACGTGTGACTAAACAGCTTGTTGGGTCGGGCATTTTTTACAGAGCATCTCCCTCTCCCTCCTCTCCCTCCAGCCAGTGCACTTGTGTGCATCCTACAGTCCTGTTGACAAGAGCAGGCTTACAACCGGCACACACAAGCCCCCACTACAGGCTTAATAGTGTTTCAAGTGTTTTCTCCTGGACTCGTGTGGACTCTCCCGACTGAATAACAGACCAACGTCAACGTGAAGGGGCTCGAGGAGACGAGAGGGCCGCCGGTTCGAACCCACAAGCAACCAGCAAGTATTCACATCCTTTCACTCACGTCAAAAGTACTCATACCCCACTGTTAAAATACACTGTTACAAATAAAAACCGTGCATTGAAAATATTTCTTAAGTAAAAGTATGCAAGTGTCATCAAAAACACGTACTTAAAGGATTCCAAGTAAAAGTACTCAATGCAGAAAAATCCTCACATTTTAGAAATTGTAAATGATCCTAACAGTTCTGACAATGAACTGTGCTTAATCTGCTAATCATTTCAGCTGTACATTTCAGGCCATCATATTGTTGAGTAGTTTCATAAACTACATGTGTTTTGTGTGCAAACATCTGAATTTGTAAAAGTAACTAGTAACTAAAGCTGTCAGATGAATGTAGTGGAGTAAAAAGTACAACATTTCTCTCTGAATTGCTGCGGAATAGAATTAGAAAGTGGCATGAAAAGAAAAGAATCAAGTAAAGTACCTCACATTTTTACTTGAGTACAGTACTTGAGTAAATGTACTTAGTTTCATTCCATCACTGCATGCAACCGTCCCGCGGATAATAGCACACAAATTTAAATGTGGCAAATTTAGCAGCGTCTACAAAAGCTGAGATCATCATTACTTTTAGATAGCTATGACGATTGATGATGGTGCTGTTGATGATCAGGAGGAATTCATACGGTGATATAGGAGGAAATTAAATGGCAAATTAGATGACCCTCGGGTCCACAATAACTCCATTCAGAGGCCAGTGAGTCATGATTGCAGGTTCTTCTGTCTGACAGTGAGTCAGGTAGACAGCCTGTCTGTGTCTAGGACATAGGACACGAGGTTTAGTTAAGCTCATACTGCGGTTTAGCACCGATAATCCAACCTACAATTCTTCACTCCTTCTGAACCCAGAGAAAGTATGAAAGATTTAGACTTTCACCTTTGGTCTGTGAGGCCTTGCTCTTTCTTCCTTCTTTTTATTCTCCCTCTTGCAACCATCCCATCGTTCCTCTCCTCTCCATCTCTGTCTGTCTCTTGTTATCCTTCACCCCGTGACTCCAAAGAGGAAAAGATATTGTGATGATTATTTCGGAAGCGTGCTGATACCATCTTTGTGGGGTTTTCTTGCCTCTTCACCTAGGAAGAGGGTTACAAAGCAACGAACAGAAAGCTGCCACGTCTCCCGAAAGCATCCTTACCTTGAAGCCTATGAAACAACCTTAGCTTTACCTCAGCCTTTCAGTATGGATCATTTGATACCAATGGACCAAGACTGTGTAGTATCAGCTGCATAGAGTTCCCACTTGAGGGTTTAACCATTTTGACTAGATGTTTGGAAAAGTTTGGATGTAGTCTTCTCTCATTTGTTTGCTGAAAAGCTACATTGTTTTCTGGTCTGCAGTCGTCCATCATGCTTTGTCAGAGATTCATTACCTCCATGCATGTTTTAAATTGCCTTATCAATAAGAAGCAACATAAGTCTCCATACTAGACCAAGATCCATCACAGCATAGACTGGGACGGGCTCAAAGCCATCACCAGGAGTCATAAGGGCCGGATATCTTTCAAAAATGTTTGATACCGGTATTAACACTTGGACTTCGATAAGGGGTCCTCTTTCCACACCAATTTTATAAAACAACAAATAACTACAAGATCACGGCGCTAATCTTTTATTCATTTTTCAGCTCCTACTACATAAGCTCCATCTCTGTGTAACGTAGAGTTTTTCCTGCGTGTCTCTATGACATGTAATGTTAGACAGCCAATCACAGACATTATTAGATCTTAGTAGATTGGCTCACTGATAAGATTCCCTTCTTAGGTATTCAAATTGGGTATTAAATGAAGAGGCATTTTTTGATACTCTTTTAAAAGCAATTTGGTCAGTGCCTTAAAAGCAGTGAATTCGTTACCCAGCCCTCATCTTCACTCCATGTACCGCCACTTTTTAATCACCCGACAGCTAAAAATTCTCCATGACAATTGAGTAAAATTCTTTCACTGATGAAGACCTTACTATGGGGTTGAAAGCACGTAAGAGAACATTGATTTAAGCAGATTTGTCAAATTTTCACAAGAATAACCCTCTCATGCTCATGTCTTTAAAAGACTGAAAACTCTACAGAAGCCAACTATTTGTTACAACCATCATTAGCATTGTCAATACTTCCTGTGAGCCACCACTACCATCCCATTAAAATACAAAAACATATTAAAATCACTGATTCGTCAAGGACAGTAAATCTGGTGATGCTTGATAAAACTCCAGCCAGTAGTGTTTGGAGTCGACTAAGCTCCTACTTCTTACATTTTCTATGATGCAGTTCTTTTTTTGTATTCTGTACAACAAAAACCTTGAGTCATATCGCTCACACTTCAGGACTGCTAAAATATTACACCGGCTATAGTCATGACTGCTGGACGGGCTAATTACAGTTTGAGCACTGACATTCATTTTAAAAAGTTAAAAGCAGAGGCAGGCAGACAAAGATTTTAAAGGAAATCAGATGAAATATGTAAAATTAATGTAGTCTGTGCAAGTACTTCCTCCCACTACCTACTCTTCCTGATCCTTCTATAGTCTGAACTCATTTGGCAGCCCATGTTGCCCCTCGCCTGGCATCTAACGGCTTTGATGTAGTCGGCAGACGCCAGGCGAGCGCCGTGGTAACCTGTGTTTGAGAAGTCTGTAAGCTGCCCTCTCTACATCCCCTCTCTCTCCTGCCATCCTTTTGTGTCTGTCCGTCTCTCTCTGCCAGTTAATGAGCCATGCAGGCCATCATTCTGTGTAGTCATGTAGAGAGTCAGAGAGAGAGGGGAGGAAAAAAAAAGTGGTGGGGGGGGTGGGGGGTGTGGTGGCTGGAAAGACAGAAAATGGGTGAGACAGTGAGAGAAGAGAGTGGGGACATGATGTTTTCCCTCACCTCCTCCCTAATCAGGCCCTGTCTCTCTACCAAACACCACACGGCAATTAACCTGACAGTACTCCGACTCCCACAATCCCTCTAGGAACACTCAAATCAAGAGCGGAGGGGGGGGGGGGGGATGCCTTAAAACCGGCACAACTTCAAGAAAACAGAGCTGATAGCAGAGATGCAACAACACTGAGGTAAAATCTCAAAACTATAAAGACAGACTAGAGAAGGATAAGGACTCTTGTCCCATCGAGCGTGGCCAGATGTTGTGCGGGAAAGTGGTCATGACTGCGAGCACGAGCAGTCTGTAGTCCCCAGAGGACGCCTTTCGGAATAGTAGGATGATAACAAATACAGTCGAGCTCGCTTGCATGAGCAGCGAGCTAATTGGGATAATTAGTTTGTTACCTCGCTCGTTATAGCATTTTAATGCTGATCAATGATCAGGAGGGGTTGAGCGGGATGCTATATGTATGTTTGTTCATGTGTGCCTCTGCGTCTAGCCACATAATATCCACACGGTTTCATGCATTTAGGCATTTCGATTTTGGGCCGATAACGATTTCCTACATTTTCCAGAGTGCCTTTCAACAACTTCCAGAAAACGGACATGAACGTGTTGCATTTAGCTCGGGGGGGGGGGTTAAATGCGTCGGCGGGTAGAAAGTGATACTGATGTTAAAGGCAAGAGAGAACTTTTTTATTTTCAGTTGTTGCACTTCTGTCAAATATGCAACATGTGTTGTAGCGGAATGTAATTATGGCCAGCTGACGGAGAGATTAGTAACTGCTGCTCCTCTAAGATGGATTAATGCCTTCATGCTTGGGAAATATCAGTGGAAACCGTGGGTTTTGAAAGGTGTCCTCGCTCTTTAAAACTAAGGGAACTTGGATCTAATCCCAATGATATTTTGATAGATGAAAAAATACGGCATTGTAAATGTCTTAAAGGGACAATGTCTGCACAACGCAACGTCAATGGTCTACATGTGGGTAGTTAAGGAGAGAAACATGAAAGGTACAACAGCAAAATGGACGCAGAAATTAGAGCGGCACGATAAGAGGAAAATAGTCTAATGTTCAGAATTACAACAAAGCTATCAGTTCAGTCTAACATAGCTTTACATTTTGCTGTTGTAAAACTATGCGATAACAATATTACTTGCGATAAACAGATATTAAAATGTACTCAGTTCTGCTGCTTTCAGACTTCTGCTAAAACAAAACTTAAAACATAGGAAAGGACATAATTACAACATTTGCAACATATTGCAAAAAGAGATATATATCTTTTAGCAAAATGTTGCAGGCTTTCGCAATGTGTTTATTGCACCGGTTAATTTCACAATGAAGATACAAAAACCATATATTGTGCAGTCCTACCAGAAATGCCAAAATTCACTGTGGTTTTACTAATAATTCAAGTATTTTATGGTGTTTCTTTGAAGTACATCTTGACTGCTGTAGATAGATAGATAGATAGATAGATAGATAGATAGATAGATAGATAGATAGATAGATAGATAGATAGATGAATAATACTGAATAAAAACCAAGCAAACATATATTGTAATCCATTACATACATGAAGAAGTCAACCCCACAAAGTTTTGGTAACAGGAAACACTCCCATTGCCACTCATACATGTGGACCAAAAAAGTTGCATGTGAGCTACAGAGAGGTAAGCCTGTGTCCAGCTGACAAAAGCGAAGACGGGACACCTCTGAAGCTCCCTAAATCTCCCCTCATGAAAAAGCCATTTCATCCGCATCAATAGCCAACTCTCTAGAGCAAAGCACAGCAATAATTCCAGATAAATCATTCCCTCATAGAGCCACTTGATGCGTTCAAACGCACCCGTGACCTTCAGCTCTGCCTCTTTCTACATCATATAGCCTGGGAATATAAAAGCTTATTAGCTCAGAACATTGTTGATACGTTTGTTCGAAAGGCAATGCACTAATGAGGCGTTGCAGGATGCAGGCGGCCACTGACTATCCTTTTGGAGAAATTTTTCTTTTTTCTCCCGGCTGGACGGGCATAATACGCCGCTAATGGCATCTCTTTCACAAATGGGCAAATAAAAAGAGAGATGAAGTACAATACGTATTGCTTTACCATATCAAAGGGAGTGCCATCCACGGCTGTCTGTTGGCATGTTGATGGGTGAGCAGGAAGGTGGACTTCTATAAACACGTGATGGATGTGAGGAGACAGTTGGAGAATCTGCCAAAGAGAAAGAGAGTGATGGGGGAATGCACACAGACCGGGCAGAACAAAAAGAAAGTACAAATAGACATAATGACATTGCATTATAATAAACATAAACATGTTAGTTAAGGAAAAGGCACACATATGACTTTTAGAAACATTTCAGATGAAAGAGTGCATTATTTTTCCAACTATACAGCCTTTTACTGTCTTTGTGCATCTTATTGCCAACACCAGATACTTACACACACACTCATTTGTAGACACGCTTAGCAGCAGCTCCATTGTAGCAGATCATAGTAAATCAACAGTAGCTGTAAAAAGAGAGGAGAGTTACTTCCCAGCCCTAAAATCAGGATTTCTCAGCCTTTTCTGTTTTATGCTAAACATTGTTCCAGAGTCAAGTCTCAAATACAGTGGACACCACACTTCCCATAATACATGGACAAGATATTGTTCTTTTCCTGTCATATGTCACGCTGACTTACATTATCCAAAGTACTGGGGGTACCTTGGTTCCACAAGTTAAAAGGTGCAGTAGGCAAGCCTTACAAAACTAACTTTGTGTCATAATTGCTGTAGGCTGGAGGTCGTGCATAATTGTAGTGCAATTTTGACCTTTTTAGTATCATTCAGATTTAGATGTAACACCAACTTCATGAACATAATGGCAAAAGTATGTAGGATATATTGGAATATCAGAAAAGGATTTTAGGATTTTTTTTTTAGAACAGGAGACATTTTTATTTTACTATTCAATGCATACATGCTTTGTGACAAAACAATGGGGTTATTGAATCTTATGAAAGGATAATATAAATGTTGGAAGTCAGAGAGACTAAATCTCTTCAGATTATGGATCATATACAGTCTGTTTATTAAAATCAGCAACAGATCACATGTAGAGCATTTTGAGAGCTACTCTGTCATAATTAAAACTGGAGACTGTGTACCAGCTGATATATGGGTCTGATAACATTTTATTAAATCGGACCACAGGGGTTAGGTCACTTCCTGTTCAGCCTGATGGCTGCAGGAATCGGCTGGAAGCGGTCCGGCTTTACCGCCGCCTGCTCTCGTCCACTTTACAGGCGAGGCGCAGTTCATCTTGAATGAGCCTAGTGTTACTTGTCCATTCAACGTGAATGTGATGGCCACACTCAAGAAGTGGGAACCTCTTGCACTCACTTTATTTATTTTTTTAAGATTGGTGCATTGGTTCATCTCAGACACACTGTAGATACAGGCAGTTTCTATAGTTTCACATACATATGCTTTATTTAGTTGATGGTACCAGGCTATCTTTTGCAGCGCACACATTTAGTTAATTTGGGATTATCTGTTTCTTTCTTGTAAACTTTAATACGTTCCAGCGCACCAATGCTGACGGTTCCATGCGGTCTGATGGGCAAAAGGTTGGCACCTGGAGCAAGAGCTGCTTTACAGGGCCGAAGCCAAATTGGACACTTCCACTACTCGTCATGTGATGGAGGAGCGTCCTATTTTTTTTTTGGTTTATGTTTAACATAAATTGACGTTTTTGGGATTGAGGGTTTTGTTTTTGATTTTACTTTTATTTTTTAGAAATGTTTTATTGTAAGTTTCCAGTGTGTGTCAAAACCTGGGCCACGTTCAGCCCCGGCAAAACGGAGCAGCACAATTTCTTTTCTTTTTTTTATTAAATGGGAGGCGTTAAACACACAATTATATGAGCAAGTGCCCTGCCTTTCGATTACCACGGGTTTACAGAAACATCTCTGCTAATTGTCTCAGAGCCGTTGCACACCGTTTTCACAACGTTCCAAGGAAACATGAAGTTCAACACGGAAACCGTGCCCCCGGTCTGATCAACCAAAATTAATGTCCCCTTTGTTTCTTCTTTGTTAGTAGGGTTTCTGCGAGTTTTACCAATTCAAATTTAAGACTTTTAAGACCTTTTTAAGACCTTTATGAATGAAACTTAAGACCTATCTCACGACAAACGGAAGTCCTTGCAAAGTAAATAAATGTATTCAAATTTTACAAAAGTGACAGGGACTAATAATAATCTGTACACATACAGCGAATTAACAATGAGCGAAAGAAAGACGTACAACACCACAAAATTTAAAAAAAACATTTGAATGAGCATTAGAGGCAGCGTTACATGGATGTAGGAAAATTAAGACTTATTAAAAATGATTTAAGAACACAGATACACAGATAGAACACATTACTAACGCGGGAAACCCTGGTCAGGTCAGCTGTACGTTGGGTTTGTTGCATTAAGAGCTCTATTTACTTTCTGTTTATTGACCACTTTCATGAGCTTAAAACTTTAAATGCTTTTTTTTGTGACTGCTCATGCCTTACTGCCTCACAGTAAACAAAGCAAAAATAATACATACCACAGCATGACAAAGTGAAGACTGATCCGAGAAGTGTTACCACAGCACCCACACTACCTGTATGATTATCAGATTCAGATTTCAGATGCAACTACTCTTCATGTGCCTATACTGCCAAGTGCTAGTGGAGGTCAGTCAGCTCAGTGTGTACCTGTCGCTCAATCCAGTGCTGGCCAAAGATGTGTCTTTTCTATTGATACTGCCTCCAGGAAATAGCCATGTGTGCGTAATTTAAAGACCTGTACAGCTCTCACTTTCTCCCACCTACTTCTTTTGCTTTTATATGTTACCAAACTAAACCACCAACCAGATGGAAGCATTACAACACCCTGCATACTACCCTGCATATCTTGATCATGTACAGGCTAAGCTATAGAAGTAGGCGCCATAAACTCCATGTACATTTGGAGTTAGTTCTTTCCAAGCCATTGTTTCTGACTGCTAAAAAAAGAACAAAAAGGGACTTTTGAGATACAATCCAAATATCCAAATAGGGATAGAGCAAAGCTTCAACACAGTGTTTTTTGTGTATTGTCACGGCACAGGTAGTTCTGGTAAAGTAATTTGTTGTTACGTCTAGGGATATGCAGATGCTGCCATAAGATGTCCTGAGTTGCAGTTTTCTGTAATGGAGCACACGTCGTCAACCTAAGTGCGATATGCTAATCAACACTTTACCTACTCGACAGAACAGAGGGGGGGGGGGGGGGGGGGG
>NC_045756.1:1317818-1324855 GCF_008692095.1 Etheostoma spectabile
CTCACTTTCTGGGACCAAAATGTTTGCTTTTATCACATGAGGGATTTAACTCCCAGTGTTACAGTGTTGTCTGATCACTAGCCTACATTTTTAATTTGACTCTCCCATCATACACAGCATATGGAGTGATGGCATCCCCAGCAATCAACAGAGAAAACAGCAATCACTCTCTCATTACTGTCCTTTCTGTGTGTCCCTTACTTTTTTTTTTAAGTCACTTCCCGTTAGTGGCTCCTGCTTGTACGACTTATTTTTTGCTGAAAGCCCCCCAAAAGGAGACGTCAGGAGACTCTCACTCAAGGGCCGCCTCCGAGGGGGAAACAGTTTCGACTTTGTTCTAGGCGGCGAGCGCTCTGTGGGGAAAAATGTCTAAAAGGGCCCACATAATTAGAGGAGGGAGAGAGAGGTAAAGACGAACCCTGCTTTAGATGGCAACTTAAAATAGTAAATCAACTCAGGCTTGGGCTCACTTTTTTTTCCCGCCGATGTCAGCACCCCGGAAACATGTTACTGTCCTCGTGTAGCCAGTTCATTTGAGTTGAAGTGGGGACACGGCACAGGTGAAAAAAATTTCTGAAGAAAGGAAGACAATCACTTCTTGTTTTTTTTAAATTGTTGAATTCACTTCATCTTATGGCAAGCAGCGTGCAAGCTGCCTCCCTTTGTCTTATGGATACACTTCAGAAAGTAAGCTGCCGCTTAGCATCTCCATCCCAGTTAAACACGCACACTCTCCCAAGCACACACCTTGTTCCGTCTTCAGCTATGCTCAATTATTAATGGATAAACAAAGAACCGTGAACTGTGATGGGCTGTCGGCAGATATTTTCCCCTCTCATATCTTGGAGGCCCAGGAAACATACACAGGAGCTGGCACTGTAAGAGGGAGGAGAAGCTTAAGGTCAAACTCACTCACTGCGATACACACACACACACACACACACACACACACACACAGTCATACACGCTTCACATGGCTAGCCAACCTCATGAGAGAGAAGGCTGCTAACTGTCTCAGTAGAGGAAATGAGCTATCTGCTCCACTTCTCTGACACACACACACACACACACACACACACACACACGGCTCCCCCTGACATTTTTAGACTATCTGTACTTCTTGCAGATCTTATGTTTGTTTGTCCGTGCGTGAATACATGCATGCACATCTGTGTGTGTGTGTGTCTAACAGACAACAGACTCTCCTGGGTAAGTGAGGATGATGTAAGGGCAGTTCATCGACTTCACTTCATGCTGCAGCAACACAGAACAATTCTTAAAAAGGTGTAACTGCAGGTAAAGACTAGAGGACTGATACTTAGGGCTGGGTATCATTTATAGATTATCCATACCGGTACTCAGACCAATACCGGTACTCAGACCCATACCAATACCGGTACTCAGACCCATACCAGTACTCATTCCAATACCAGTACTCAGACCAATACCGGTACTCAGACCAATACCAATACCGGTACTCAGACCAACATCGGTACACAGACCAATACCGGTACTCATACCAATACCGGTACTCAGACCAATACCGGTACTCATACCAATACCGGTACTCAGACCAATATCGGTACTCAGACCAATATCAATACTCATACCAATACCGGTTCCTCAGCAATACTTTTTTTCTATACCAATTTTATAAAATCCATTTTAACAATAAATAAACATTATTGAACAAATCTCCCCGTCTCTGTGAGTAACGTATTGTGTGTCCTGCTTGCCTCTACGACGTGTAACTTTTTGACACTGATGAGATTTGCTCCTCAGGCGTTGAAATCTGGTATTGAATGACGAGGCATTTTTCCATACTCAATACTAAGGAGGCAATTCGGTCGGTGCCTAAAAAGTATGGAAATTAGTACCCAGCCCTACACATATTTTTAATAAATAAATTATTTTTAACATTATATAACAAATGCAAATATTTCACCAGAGAGATGTGGGAAATTAATAACTGCAGTGTTCCATCCTGGTTTCTGTTTGGGTAATTTACAGCAAATGGTGCTTTGTTGATGTCACCGCGTCTCTGCATTAACTGGGAAGTGACTCAAATGAGCCATGATGTCATTCTATCCTCTCTGTTAGCAATATGGTCTCTGCTTCAGCCGGCTGTCTCTCAGTGTGTCTGGCTTTCCTTCTGCTTCTGTCCACATTTTTTAAAGTGACCAGATCGGATCTGTGTGTTTTGACAGTAACATCATTTGTTGTAATTATGATGTTGTCGTAGTGATGATGAAGGTGAGTACACATGCTGGCTAAGGATCTTCTTCTTTTTTCTCCTGCAAACATACAGTTGTTTTTAAAAATCAACATTTCCTTGTCGCAGTTGAGATTCATGAAGCATGAATTCATATGTAGGGCTGGGAACCAAATTCAATACTTTTTTTGGCACCGACCAAATTGCATCTAAAGTATTGAGCACTAAAAAATACCTTCATTGAATACCCAATTTCAATACCTAAGGATTAATCTCATCATGTCTATAATGTCTGTTATTGGCTGTCCAATGTTACACCTAACTATGTTACACACAAAGACTGAGCTCAAGTAATAGGTTCTGAAACATATACGATACACAGCTGTATCGTATGCGTGTCTGAAACGTGAAATACATGTCTGTCCACAGACACGTATTTCCTGGGACATTATGCTTAAAAAAAGAATAAGGTCCTCATGGTCAACTTGTAAGTGTTCCTGCCATTAAACAGCTGACAATAGCCCTCACAACGTCCAGCGGGTTACATGTAAAAAAAAAAAAAAAAAACTCTCACGTAGAATTTTGAACAGCTTGTTCGGCATAATTTCTGATAAATTACCTAAATGGCCAAGCATTATCAAAACTTATATACAATATAACGCAGCGGCAAACATGGATGCACGACTTGTCTGGAGACTCACTACAAGCACACACACACACACACACACACACACACACACACACACACACACACACACACACACACACACACACACACACACACACACAACCACACACACCACAACACACACACACACCACACACACACCACACACACACACACACACACACACACACACACACACACACACACACAGAGAGAAAAACACTCCAGTAAGTTCCCCTCAGCTGTACACACACAAATCCATCAAACTGTGGCGTGCATCTCCGGCTTGTTAAGGTACCATTTGTCAGCTGCTCTTGGAGTGGCTGTGTGACTCCGCCACTAATTGCCACTGGTGCTAAATTTAGTAGGGGAGATACGAATCCTTTTGATCAGTAGCACTGAATCTAAAAGAAAAAAAATTGTGCTCAGCCTCGCAGGCAAGTTTACCCGCCTCTCCCTGCGCTCGCCCCCATCTTCCTGTCACTGGGGAATAGGTGAACTATTCCATATGTCAGCCTTGTCAATCAGCCGCAGAAATATGGGAAGTGCTCTCTCTCCGTCTCTCTCTGTCTCTCTCTGTGTCTCTCCATCCTGGGTAACGTAGATGTTGTTCGTCTCTCTGAGAATTCTGCCAGTGCTCCGGTGTGTGTGTTTATTTCCATGTCATCATGGGTGGTTTGTAACCTCAAGACAAGAAGGGAATATTAATCATAACAATCTCAGCTAGGAATTTTTTAATTGCTACGTTAATCAATCATTGGAAATGAGACGAGGGCTTGCAGACGCTCAAAGTCAACTTGTTTTCAGGAGACGCTGCTTATGCTGCGTACAGTAAAGTGTGTGTTTGGGTTGGACTGAATTCTTTTTTACAAAAGAAAATTAGGGTTCGACCCATGCTGGTTTTTCAAGGCCAATACCAATAGTAGTTAATGAAACTGATATTTGGAACCGATACGCATTCACAGTGAAAATCAAAATATGTTTTTTTTTTTGTAATGCTTTTAAGCAATTCTTTAATAAATTAACAACTTTCAACATAATACCCAGTAAGAGAGAGTCAGACAGTGTTGTGGGCGGGACAGTAAGTCAGACTCAGTGGTGAGTGAAACCGAAGCAGAGGGACAGACGCAGAGCTGTAGCCGAGCCAAAGTACAATACTTTTAAATTAATGAACTTTATCACCTATCAGGCAAATAAAACGCCAAAACAGATAATCTGCAAATGGCCAAGAATCAGCCAGGGCCAATAATCCCTAATCAAAATACATCTCATGCTGAAGTTGAAACTGTCTTTAGTTGGAAACTAAACAGATGGGAAAGATGAAAGATGATTTGTGTCCACACCTTTAAGATTGCAGCTTGAAGTAGTGTATGAAAAAAAAAGCTCTTAACCTTTATTTCCCAGCTTGTGGTTGTCAAACATCAAAATACACAACTGCGGACACTGAAAACTCCATTGTTAGTCTGTGCTGAGAGGTCACCCTGATGCCCCCCCCGCGCAAAGCCAGCTATCCAGCCAGTGACAACAGGCAAAGCTGTGCTTTCACTGATTGATGATGGTGCTATCAAGACTTGGATCATAACTCACAAACTTTAGCTGCTTGAGTTTGTGCCGGCAACCAAGGTTACGTCAGATCAACTTTATCTTCTGCTCTCTGTGCGAGCATCACCAATAAATATTCTATTTTGATATGTTTAAGTGACGTGATGCCATCCAGAAGGCTCTTATTTTAATTAATACATTTTTCATAATCCAGCTCAATGGCTAAATAAAGGGCTTTGTGGCGAAATTGATCTCCTTGAAAAGAACATCCATAAAGGACACAAATCACACTAAAAGCAGTGTGTTAACAAGACGCGTGAAGGCCAAGGTTGCAAAAGCTTTTAAATATGTGCATTGCATCACACGGCAGTTTATTTTCTTATTCCATTTGTTGTTTCCCCCATTTTTTTAATATGTTAGATAAACATGACCTTGGTACCAGTGGTTTAATCCAATGTATTGTAGTGGGTAGTGGTAAGTTTTGAGCATCAACGACATTTCCTGTATTCTGATACACTTTTACGCACCAATTTTCAGTGGAAATGCCTCCATTTTGCGTAAATGAAAAACAAAAACAGATGACAATTCAAATTTTTTAAATATATAATGGAAAATGTGTTATTTTGGGTCATTGGGCATTTTTAAAAGGGTATGTGGAAATCCTGGAGCTGTCTTATTGGGTATACCTGCGTATCACGTAGACTCCACCACTGCTTGGCACCTATCTTCTTACTGGGGGAGCAACTTGGTCTGGGTAAAAGATTAGACCCTTCAGTCTGTTTTTTTAGCCCTTAACAACGAGAGGTGCTCTATTTAACCATCCCTGCCTACGGGGCCTCAAGTATCTGTTCTGAGGTTAAGTGAGTTTTTTTTTTTCTTTGTCATGGAGCAAAAAACATGCCATAAAAACATCAGCGTGACAACATGTTCAGAGTTACAAATAATGCAGTAGAACTTCACACCAAAGCCGTGAATGTGAAGAACTATATCAGGACACAAAAAGATACAAAATCTTCATCCAGCAAAGAAAAATACGTTCCTCACAATATACAGTACATGAGGGTTACTGAGATCATCGTTAGGTGTAAAAACTGACGGCCTGTTTTCAGGTGAAAACTCTCAGCTGCTCCCGTCTCCCCTTGGTGATTCTCATTGGCGCCCTGTCTAATTCATTAGGACGAACGCAGGGCCAAGAACATCAGGGAGGCATTCAAACACTGCCGTCAACAAGTTACACCAGCTCTGGAGAATCATGTGTTCAGTCCCTTGGTTGTTTAATGAAATACCTCACAAGAAATAGAGAAAAACACTGTGTGTGTGTTAAGTATAACTCTGGAGGATTCACATGCTCATGACTGTGCCCATGGATTTGGTGTGTGTGTGTGTGTGTGTGTGTTGGGGGGTTAGGGTTGCAGCGTGTGTGTGTGTTAGGGTTGCACGACATGAGGAAAATGTCAAATTACAATTATTTTGACTGATGTTGCGATATCAATATGATAATATTGGAGGGAATGATTCATTTTGTTTATCATCATTCTTTTTTTTATTGAAATACAAATAAATAAAGTGTGATGTTTGCAAGAATCTGTACCAGCGATGTAGTATTTAGTCTGTAGGACAGGATGTGCATGCCCAGGACGTCTTAGCAGCCCCTCCCCCTCCCCCATATGGATATTGCACTAGTCCATATTGCAATTTCAATAGAATTGCAATTAATTGTGCAGCCCTTGTGTGTTTGTGTGTGTTTCTGTGTGTGTGTGTGTGTGTGTGTGTGTGTTCTGGCTTCCTGCCCGTTCAAACTAACTAATACTTTGTTGGGTGACCAAACGGATGTTTTTTTATGTTTTGTTTTTTAATGTTAGCTGTCACAACACAAATGTCTGCGTGAACAGACAAAGTTTTTCTTATCTTATTTTTGTAGGTGACATGTATATTTCTACCTTCTCTAGCTGGGGTTTTCCCCCCAGTTTGACAGGAAGGCACCCAGAGAGCAGACGTCCCATGCAGACATGCATTACCGGATGGAAATGACGACCACTGAAACAGAAGACAAGCAAGGAGGTAAGAGAAGACAGAAAAAGTCCCATTTCACTTTTCCTACTAAAAGGACTAAGTGTGCAGCCAGAAAAAAAAGTGGCACAGCCAGGTAGGCTTGAAGCTTGGTGACATAGTGAATATTTACTCAGAGCAGACAACCAGTTACCAAACTTAGTTCAAACTAAAGGTACAGATCGCAGCATCCCCAGTTTGGTTCCAGCTGGGGACCTTTGTATGTCATTGACCTCACTCTCTTTCCCTGCCTACATGCCATGTCTATATCTATATTATTCATTAAACAAAAAGGCACAAAATCTGCATCTCTTTGTTCAGCCGTTCATGTAGAGGCAGAACAGGGATTTCAAACATGTTGATGTTGTGATACAGTTATGATAACTTCCACCCTTTTCCAAGTCTCTGTGGCCGCTCATCATCTGTCCCGGTACCCACAGAAATAAGAGAAAATGCACAACCAAACAACTAATTGGATCCAGACGTGCAAGGAAACAACAGCTGTGTTTTGCGTTTTGTCTCAAAGCACGCCATCTCTCAGACTCAGACACACACACACACACACAC
>NC_045756.1:1324865-1357325 GCF_008692095.1 Etheostoma spectabile
ACACACATCTCCGAACATACACCCACAGACAGAGAGGGTGCAGGATGAGACACAGTGAGCAATGATATCACAAATCACAGGGACAATCAGCGGCCGTGTCATCTCCGAGACAGCGTGCGGACTTCACAACAAACAGCGCTGTTAACAACAAGAAGGGATGATGGGAATCATTTCCTGAAGGTTCTCCTGTTGTACGCCATTAGACAAAACATCCATCCTGTCTATAACTTCATGACGCATGCTGCATGTCGATGAGACAATAAGTGTATGGTGTTCTTTGCCACTTACTATAACTTACGGTGAAATGCTTAAAGGAAGTTTTGATAAGCTGTCATGGAGTCGTACGGTAACAGAAAACAAGATACGGACACTGAGAACCAGATGCAATGCATTTATTAATTTGTTCAGCATTAAAGCACTGCCATGATGGGAGTGTTTTCTTTGACTGTTACAATATATGTGACTAAATGGAGAGTACATTTGATCAGTGGAAGTTTTGAAGTAACAGAGGCTACACACACTCCTGTCCAGCCTTAGGAAACCTAGAATGTGGTCCTCACTTCAAATAACAGATTTAGCTTTGAACCTATGGTGTGTGTGTGTGTGTGTGTGTGTCTTTACAGGGACCTATTTGAGACAGAAAAATAAAGCAAAAGCAGGGCGGCTGTGTGTGAAAAGATCTCTGCATTAACCCTGCTGCTGGCTACAACCCCCCCCACACACACACACACACACAGTTCATCCTAGGCACCGGGCCGGCTGTCCGTCTCCTTCTCTCTCTCCATCTCTCTCTCCTCTAAAAAGCGGCACTTAACCTCGTCTCTGCTGCCTCCCACTCCAGGACTCACTGACAGCTCACAGGCAGGCCGCCTTCAAAAGGTGCAGCGCTTCAAACAGACACAGACACACACAGACACACACACCTTCTTTTTAACCTTTATTTATCCAGGGAAAGTCAAACTGAACTTTTCCCATCAAAGCCCTGCTGCGAGTTCAGTCCAGTCGATCTCAACAGGTTTTGAACCAGCAACAGTCACAAGCGTTCCCAAATGTGCCCACTTGGAACACACCAGACCTATTTTCTGCACCCCAGAACAGCAGTGACTCATATAACACGAAGAAGGAAAAGCAACGAGCTATGAAACATGCACAGCACAGGCACGCTCGCTGAAATGTATACAAACATGAGTCTGATTATTCTCGGCGGGCAGGATCATTCCATTCCTCGCAGAGAGGGAAAAGGGGTGGGGGTGGTGGGGGGGTAAATAAACTGCTTCAAAAAGGAAAATGCACAAGTCTGTTTTTTTAGAGAAGTGGAGCCAACTACCACAGCTGATGGGGTAGATTTGAGTTAGTTTGCTGTTTTGCGGGGTCTTTATTGCAGAGCTCACACACATTTTCATGGACGCAACTTTTGCATGACATTTTTTTTTCCAGGCCAGGATTATCAGAGTAATACTTGGAAGCCAATATTGTACTTTGTACACTACATTTATCTGATAGCTGTAGTTCTATTTCAGATTCAGATTATTATTGAAAAAAATAAATAGACTTGAAAATTAAATTAAATTATGTTGGATAATTATGGATTAGGCTAGCAACCTTAACCCAGCAACAGGCCAATATAAAGTAGTTCAAATAAACTCTATCTTAACCAGCAGATACATACAAATACATAACACAAAGCAGTTAAAATAAGTACAAATATGATAAAATAAAGTGCTGTAATTATTCTTAACAATAAAATGATTTTGAGATTAACATCTGAATTCTGACTTTATTCTCAAATTTTGACTAATCCTCTTTCATAAAACAGAGCTCAAACACTATACATGTTTAGGTAAAGGACAATTTATCAGCATTTAGCAGCAGTTGGGGGGAACCAAAACAGAACAAAAATGTACAAAGTACAAATTGGAAAACAAGACTAAATAACATATGCTAATGTTGTTACTTCCTCTGGACACCCCATACTTTGTATCCTACCCATACAAACTTTACAATCCACTTTACACTTCATGTCCAGAACCAAACAGACACAGTTAGCAACCAGTTAATTAAGTGGTTAGAACTCATATTTTCCTCATGAGCTGGTTGAGACCAAAAACAGAGCTGAAAGGAGAAGGAATGTTCATCAGGTGGATGCAATCATGACTCCAAATGAACGCTTCCATTGCTCCACCCTCTGCTGGATCTGTATTCTAATAGGGAATTATTAGACTGGACAACTTAATAAGGTGGCAATCCTGTATGTCAAGTGTGTGCAGCTTGTAGTGCTGTCCCCAGGTGGCCAGGACAAGTCAGTTAGTTAATGGTTAAGGTAAGCATATGTGTCTGCACTGCTGTTACTGTTTTGTGTCCAAAGAAAAACTAAACAATATAAAAGAAAACTGAGTGACAATGGTATACATTGTAAATGAAAGCTTCAATTAATTGATCCACCTAGAACAACAGGGAAACTGAACATTTAATAGAGACACCGTTCCCATTTTCAGGACTCATACCTCTACACAGGCACACAATCTATAACTGTATATCACTGCAGTGGGAGTGATGTAACACTGTGAGGGACCCAGAAATCCTCCACTGATGAAACCCTTCGAGAAGTCTAGAAATCCTCCATTGACTTCTATCGCGCCCCTGGATCTACCTGGCTGTCTGTTCTCATCAGCTGCAGCCCCGCCAGACTCCACTGCAGGGAGGGTTTGGCGCTAACACATGTCGGCCTAACTCTCCCTGTCACCATGAAATACCTGACAACCGGGTCGGGGGGGCGGCTGCAGAGACGCTGTTTGAGAAAATAGCCCAAGTTGCAGAGACGAAGGAATGAGGAAAAATACCTCTCTGACTTGTCACAGAAAATGTTAAGGAAACATTGTCTTCCAGGGTTGTGTGTGTGTGTGTGTGTGTGTGTGTGTGTGTGTGTGTGTGTGTGTGTGTGTGTGTGTGTGTGTGTGTGTGTGTGTGTGTGTTTTATATATCTTTGCATCTCGCACAGAGGCCTCTGTGGGCTCACATTGCAGGGGGATGTGGCTATGTTACCGCCACCCGAAGCCCTGCAACCCCAGACTGGAATCGTACCGGGATCAAGTGTACAAAAGGCCCCCATCCTCATCAACACAACATATCTCCGCCAGACAGAACAAATTACACTTGCAGCACCCCCTGCCTCTGCTCACCACCCCCTACCCCAAAACAAGCTTGCATTACCTCACAACCAGACTACAGTGTCTGCATAAAATCTCAGCGCAATGGTACTTCTGTTGTGAGGGGCTTTATGGGGGAAACGAGGACACTGATTGCTCATTTGGCCTTATTTGTTTTAGTCTGCCTGCCATGCTTTATCATACAATCTAAGGCCCGGCTCTCGCCACCTCTTACCCCAAAAAACCCTTTAACAGAATTAGAGCGATTCATCTGCTTTTGCACTGATGGATGGATGCCCGGTGTTGATATTCCGCCTGTGGTTTCAAAAGAGGTAACTCCTCATACCCAACACAGAGCGGGCTTTGAGCGTTAGTGCACACTGTTGTGGCTCTGGACACCGTTTTTACAGTTTGCTTGGAAAGTTCACCCATGTAAAAAAAATATACAGTGCAATGATTTATCCTTAATTGGATGAATTGGGTCTAGTGCCATACTAGGTGCTCTATACAGCCACAATTCTCATTATAACGAAAACCAAATTGAGAGATGGATAGAGGTTGATGTCCAAAGTTTGAATGAACATAATGTGTACAAAATTCTATTTTTCGCAAACCATCCACACGTCACTAAAAAGCCAAAATGTCAATGGTATAGTGCTGATAAAAGGGGGGGAGAGGGGGGGGGCAATAAAGATATTAGGATTTATCATAAAATATATCTTCCAAATGCTATGGTATTCCATCCATTGCTTGTTAGTCATTTCACTAATGTGGTTAAAATTGTTCACCCGAATCTGTGATGCCAAAAATAATAATTTATCCTTAATTGGAGAAAGGAGCCATAAAGTAGGACAATCGAGGTCTTTTGTGTTGTTGACATGTTTTTCTGTTGCTTCAATCAGATGTTTATGTCAGTTAAAAATATGTGTATTGAAAGGAAAATGTTTTGTCTTTTTAAAGACAATTTGAATAAATAGTTTTTTTAAATGGATAATCAGTGAATAAGATGGCAATTTTTTAAAAGAGCAGATAACAAAGTAATCATTTCAAAGTGCTGCTTTGGTTGCATTTTGAAGTATCAGGCGCCAGTTCATTTGCAGTTAATTACATTTCCACCCAATGAATCTGATACAGTGACTGCTTTCCTTCCATCCACTCCTCTTACATCTTCAGCTTTTTGATGGTCTGATGTGTTAAAAATATATCCTCCTCCAACAAAATAACACCTTCGTCAATCTTTCGGTCCAACACAAGGTGCAGCAGTGCTGGAATACCGTACATCCGTACGGCAGATTGTCCTTGTTCCAGGTGTGAAGTAATGTTCATTAAAAGTGACAAATACCTGATTTGTAAAGAAGTCACTGAAAGCAACATGTGCTAGAATGACATGTGTGATGTGGCTGGTGAGAGAGAGATTTGTGAAAAAGTGTTTTGAAACCCAAGAAGTCAAGCAAGAGGGAAAGATATATCGCACAGATTCTTACCCACATCTGTGTTTATACACGTTAAGATACAGAAATGAAGTAATTTGCCTTCTCCCACATCATACCATACAACAATACAATCCATTGCTTCATCATGTAGCAACCTTTCTGCTACTATGGCTCTCATAGTCGTAGTCCTGGAGTTCTAATGCTCTGTAATGGTGGTGCATTCAAGGGCTTGGACCCTGAAAACATGCTTAGGGTTAGACAGCTCACATCAGTAAAGCTAACTACAGTGTTTATTTTTGGTTAGCCAGTGGTCATCTTTAAGTTTTTCACTCATGTTGCAAAACATTTTAACATTTTAATCTGAATTTCTTTTTCGCAACATGTATTTCCAGACCATCCTCCCCCCAAAAATCAGGCATAAGGTCGTCGGTGCAAACAGCTTACTACGACCTATTTTTACATTTGTTATGCAGCGACCTGCGGTGGACATATACAGACGTAATTATTAGGGGTGTGCAAAAAAAACAAAAAAAAAACAATGCATATTCGAATCGCAATGCAAGCTCTATTGATTAAAAATTGATTCGAAGAATTCCAAAAATTGATTCACATATTTTTTTTAATGTATTTATTTTTATTATTATAGTATGTCTACTGGCATCACATGATAGATAGAATTTTAGGAAATACAAGGACAGACATCACACACACACACACACACACACACACACACACACAAACAGGATTTTTAAATAAATTATAAAATCCACATGAATAATGTAGTTCTGAATGGATGAATGACTGACATGCATACAGTACATGCATTCTTTCATACATGTATTTTTTTAAATCGAAAATCATTTTTGAATCAAAAATCAATATTGTACCGAACCGTGAGCCTTAAGGTCAGAATGAAATTGTGAGATTTTCTGAATTGTACATCCCTCATAATTATGACGAGAGCAAAGGAGGAAGTCAGGCGACAAACACAGGCCTTTCACCCGGGAGGCCGCGGTACACGTCGTCTTATTTTAACTTCCGTACAGTACGTAAATTAAGTTGGGTAACAAACAAACCCAAACCATGTTATTTTCCTGAACCTAACCAAGCAGTGTTCACAACGGTAACCACGTGTTCCAAACCGCGACTGTTTCACAACGTGTGGTCATACATATTGTTTTGGGACTCAGTGGCAAACAACCCATTCCAAATAACCTGCTCTGTCGTTTAAGTGTGAGAATTTAAGAGCTCTGCGCCTATGTCCCCACCTTCTTCTACAGTGTCAGTGGAGCTGTAAAGCTGCAGAAAAAGCCCAATTTAAGATAATCATACCAGTAAACAGAACTTCAGTAGCTCTATCTATAGTGATGCAACTGATGAGGAAATCCATTCCCTGATCAGTGTAATGGAGGGGAACAAAAAACGTCATCACTGAAAATGTCTTGAGGTTGTTACAAGTTGTTAGACAAAAACCAGACTGTTTAGGCTGACAGGTGAAATTAAGAATTTGATACATTGCGGTATTAATCCAATAAAAATAAGTCTAGCATATTTCCAAAGTGCGCTCTAGATCCAATTTGTATTACATGTGAGTAGCATATTCATTCATCTTTTAATTACATATCATTACTTAGTCATTCTGATACCAATGGATTACCCGCTACAGAGTGTAACTAATTGCCAGACACACTTGGTACAAGTTAATCAAGAGTTTCCCTCTAAGGAATCCCTTTACTGTAATCTAATATACAGGAATGTTCTATTCTGGAGTTGGCTACTTCCTCCTTCACATGCAATATTTATTACAGTGAGTTCTTCCCTAAAAAACCCTCTCCTGTCCTCACCAGGTGGGGAAGAGAGTACGCTTCTCCCGACAAAACCCCAGCCACTGTGTGCTTTTTATAGACTCTCCATCTCACTCTCTCTGAACGGTTAAGCTGTCCCTCGGTTCCTCTTAGCTATTGTAATCCATACACAATACCCACACATTTAATGGGAGAGACGCCCGCAATAAAGCAGAGGGTGCATTTCGCAGGGAGCAATTTAGCCTTCAAACGATATGCCAAGGTTTGCTTCTTTGGGACAATACTGCTGTTGGTTGTTTTTTTTCCCTCGTCACAATGCAGAATACGGGATATAGTCATTACCGTTTGGACTTCTTGCCGACAAAATGAAGAGACTGGCGCTGCCCTACTCAGAAACTTTGAGTCTTTGTGAATGTAAGCATATGTGCCTTTAATGGCAGCCGTGTTCTGGATTGCACAGCGGCGACAAACCCAGCATGGTGTCCTTTTTTAAGCGCAGTGTCCAGCCGCTATCTCTCATCTCAGCTGGCTTTCAGGCTAAATGCGAAACCCACCTGGGCTAAAGGAGAGGCCCTCGCCACTGGATGCTTTTCCCCCTCCCCCCCTCTCCCTCTTCACCATGAGGATACACAATACCTTCCTCGCACTAACCTGTGGGGACAATGGACAATAAAAAGCAATCATTCTCACTTCACCGGCACAATTACTGTACAACTTCTCCATTCCCAGCAGAAAGTGAGAGTAGTAAAAAAAAAAAGACTTCTTTTGATGCGAACATGGCTTCAACTTCTCTGCTGCTTGCTCTTCTTCCCTCCATTTCCTTTGGCGATAAGATACACAAGACTGAGCGCACTGGCACAGTGCATGCTGGGATAATGTGGCAGCGTGCTGCTAAGCATTTCCTGTCCACAGCAAGTGCAGGGGTTATAGTTGCAGCGTTTCTCCTATGACTGGGATGGTGTTCTTCAACTCTTTTCAGATAAACTTGCATTAGGAGTGCATTAGAAGTAAAACTAGTTAGAACACAAAAGAATGAAATGGGACTTTGTTACAAGCCTAACAAACATCCGCCGTGCATCCCGATACTGGCATGGCTGGCTGTACTTCATTAAGATGGTGCAGATATCAGGATCTCAGTCTGTCATTAATAATGACAAGGCCCACCACTAAATACATGTCCACTGTTAATTATCAGAGGCCATGTCTGTTAAATATCAGATTCCTTCCTCTAAACAGTGGGCAGTTCTCCCTTGCAGTCTCATCTGTCACTGTAAATGTCATCACTTTATTCTCTTGTTGGCGACCGTGACAGGCCCCACTTTGAGCCCCGCTTTATCTCCTTTTGCCTTCCATTCTTCCTGCTACAAAGATTCGCCTCTCTTTTTTTCTTTCCACCACTCACTGCTGTATCCGCTTTCCACACGTGGCAGATGATTGCCCGGGTAAAGGTATTTTCTGTTTCAATCTTACACTTTCCCAAGGGAGAAGGAAGAAAAGGGGGACAAGCTTTCTGCAGCTGGTTTCACTGAGAAAATTGTTCAGAATTGCCTCATTCCAGGGCAGATTAGCGAATGCATACAATCCCGGGCTAAGTGCTATTGTGCACCACAATTTGGCCATTATACTTTGTCTTTTCCATTTAGAGAACCCCTACCCAATTAAAGTAATACAGCCCCTTCCAATACCTGCTCCCAATTAAATCTGGGCGGCATTACCTGCCTTGATAGAGCTGGCCAGGCTCCTCGACACTCACTTGCATTCATTAGGCCTATTCAACGTGACGGAGCTGATGACAACGATTCAAGTTGCTCTCCCTCCATCCCTCCCCCTTGCCACTCTTGTCTCTTGTTCTCCCCCCTCTTTTGGACTAGCTCTCACTTTCTCTCTTTTTTTGTCCCCGCCTTTTTCTCTGTCACTCCTCAAGACTAGAAATGCCTGCCGCTTACTCTGAGGACTCAGATTTGGCTGGGGAATAGAGGGGAGTGAGGTTCCCCCCCGCCCCCCTTTTCTCTTTCTTCGACATTTTCTCGCCTGCCCCTGGTTTTGTTTCCCAGGTAGCTAGGGTTTTTTTCCCCAGCTCATTGTGCCTTTTTAAAATCCTTCGTCCATGCTGCTTGGTTGGCACCATTTTAAAGCCCCAGCGCCACAAAGAAAGAGCTTGTCCAGGCCACTGACTCGATTGACAATTTCAGAGTGTTAAAAAAAAAAAAAAATATTCCACAAAAGCCGGTGCTTGGGTGCTGCTTAAGTGGGGGGAGCCGTCAATATGACATGTCTGCTGTCCAAACCCATAACCACCAGGTGTTTGTACCCTTTCAGGGGAAATCCGTCATATCCCACTGTTCCAATTGAACTCGAGGCGTGTGCAAAAAACTTTCACTATTCACAGTGTCAAATTTCATAAAGCTGCAGCTATAATAAGCTGGGCCAGCAGAGGAAATATGCTGACAGTAGTTGTACTTAAGGCTGGGATGGAAACCCCATCAAATGCGCATGTATCCTGTATTTAACATGCTAAATAGCGCTCAGAATATTACTGAATTTCATCAGAGGGACGATAAACATAGGAATAAGTACAAAGATGCAGGCACTTGCAGTATGGAGTACACATCCTGCATTTCTCCAAGTGCAGTAGGTCCAATACATGAATGCACAGAGTTATTGTACCATTATAGAACAATGCATATTAAAGGATAATGCTGGTGATATTCTAGTTTTTTGTTATTCTAAAAAAAACCTTATGAAAGGATCAAAACTAACAAAATGCTACACCCCTATCCTATTCTGCAGCGCTATTTGTTCTAAAAGGAATTGGCATTTGCAAATAAATGTTATACTGTATATTTTCATATAACTGTTATAATGTGACCAATTTGATCCCAAGAATATCTACGATATTGGCAGGGGAGGACACATACATCTTATTTTTAATAGACATCTGATTTCGAGTATTGACGCTGAGTATAAGTTCTTACCCTCTGGCGACAATTTGGAGTACCCCAATGTGAACTCAGCTGTTTTAAAAACTCATTTGTGCCTCAATAAACAGTTTTAAATAATTTAGCTCGAGGCTCCGGGGTCGTGCAATAGATTCACGATATGATGAGAAGGATTGTGTAATCTGTTGCTTGTTCTTATCACTGATTGTGAATATGTGCAATGTTGCTCTGTGTGTGTGTACACACACACACACACACACACACACACACACACACACACACACACACACACACACAAGCACACACAAGCAGCTATTCGATATGACAATATAGTATGTGTCAGTGTGCAGCTTTTGAGTCAAGAACAACTTTCCCTACAGGACTTTAAGTATATTATGTTGTACCGTATCGCAAATTACTGTACCGTATTGCCCCGCGCCGTACAGGCTCGTACCTTATCGCACCTTACCATCCGGCACGGTATCGCACCGTACCATATCGTACTATAAAAGGTATGGTACCATACCACATGGTACCCTATTGGCTCATACTGTACCACCTTGTACCGTACCCTATCATGCAAAAGGGACTGATTGAATGTAACACGTTATCAGCCTTTTATAGAGACGAGTATATAAACATTGTAAAAGAAGTATTCAAAAAAACATTGCTGAAATCCCTTTTGTAAGTTTACATGCTTCCTTCAAGCACCTGTAAGAGCCTCCTTCATAAATCTAATTTGTTTTACTCTCTGTAGTGTACATCTTTCATGTTACACTTCCGGGATTCCTCCGGTCGTGCAGGAAATTCCGCCGGACGCATGCATTTTGTTTCCTTCCGCTGTCTTTGTGTTGGAATTTTAAATTTGGTGGAATAAAGGGGACTGTTGTTGACTGCGTCTCAGATCTCTGCAGGGTAAATTGGAACAGCTAGCTAGACTATCTGTCCAATCAGAGTTTTCTCTCGTACAACTATTTTGCAGCGGCTCTGTGCGAAGCTTAGCGTCACCCATGATTCTGATTGGTTTAAAGAAATGCCAATAAACCAGAGCACGTTTTCCCCCCATCCCCGAATGCTGTGTGGCGTAGCCAGACCCTCCTTCAGCGCGCTTTGGAGGAGGGTCTGGCAAAGCTCTCTGTGACACTTGGAGATAAAGTAGATGAATATAGGAGGAGGGAGAAGGAGGAGGTGTCTCCAGTAAGGGAGTGACATTCTCAGGACCCCCCATGAGGGGAACCCTCTGGGTCCTGCTCAGCCGACAGTGGAAATGATATCAACTTCCCCTTGTCGATCTCCTGGAGGATCAGCGGCTCCCTCAGCCTGCAACCAGACGAGACCAAACAGCTCTGATAAACTAGTCAGCTGAAAGTAATGTGTGTGTTATGGAGACAGGGGCTTTATTACAGGGGCTTCACACACACACACACACACACACACACACACACACACACACACACAAAATATTTTTCATTTGGTGCTTTTTGTTTTGCGTATCACAAATGTATTTTTTATTGATATGGAGAGCTTCACCATTTTAATTAAAAACTCTTTTTTTCAAGTTTCTACATGCTAAATGACCAATTTGGCAACAAAAAGCTCTTTTTGTTGCATTCATTTCGTTGATATGGGCGTGCTTTGCATTTTCATGATTTCGTGAGAGTCCTTGATGGAATTAAGTTTACAACTCTGTGATAAACAAATAAAAGGCAGTTTAGGATTTGCGTGCTATTTCATCATAATTTACAGTCACAAACACCTCCAAATTAATTTAAGCACTTTGATTATTTGTTTAGTGGAAAATACACTTTTTACCTATACTCTAATGGAGCCTCCTTTTTAGGCAAATGTGCAGCAACCCTGGAGGCGCCAGCCAATCGCATTCAGGCCAGTGTGTTCTGACCTTGGGAGCCACGGCAACCCGGGGATCGAGCTCCCCTTTGATATGCCAAATCAAAGATCCTGCTTCAGCAACTGAAGGCTGTTCTGTTGCTCTAGTACTTGTTGTTTTTCCCGTGTCCACGTTAAAAGGGAAATTGGCCGTGACTTTCATTCACGCTGCTCGCATAAAAAGAAAGAAAAATGATCGACCTCTTTCACCTTGGGGGAGATTCTAAAGGGAACACTGCAAGGATGTTTGACGTGCTACACTGTGGCTTAAGAAATAATGAGGCATTGGAAAAAAGTATTGAATAAGTAAATATCCGAGATGCCCCGCTCTTTCCTCCACCGCAATATTGCTGCTTTGGTGCTCTCTGGACTCTGAAGACACATGTATGTATGCAACCACTTAGCAGAGGCTGAGAGTAAGGAAAGGAAGCCGGATGGGAGAGGGAGATAAAGGATGGCTAAATTCAGACCACATGGCCACATGGCTGTTCAAGTGGAGTCACCAGAGGCTACTTCTAGTCACGGTAGCTTTTTTGAAACTGGGATAAGAGGAAAGGGGAGCGGGGATGAAGATGTTCATGTTTTCATGCAGATTCGGTTATTCATACTTATTATCATTGCAGAGTCATCAAGTTTCACCAGGAGAGCTCAGTGGGGTGACTTCTACATCACTGCTGATTGTTTTGTTTGTCTGTCTCATTTCTTGAACCTATTGTGACCTTATTTTTTGCAAAAATGGCTTTATTTAATGTGTTCCTCACGTTGTTTCAGCGGATTCTTAAAATGAACATCAGGTGATCTATAAATGTACAAAATTAAGAAACATTGGCATAGTTTCCATCTTCCCATTTAGCTCACCAATACTATAAATGTCCAGGTTCCCCTTTCACTTTGCATCCACACTAATGCTCCCCTTAATTTCCCTCCTCAGCAGATGTTGGCGACTAGCTGGAATTAACACAGACACTAACCCCAGCCAGCTTTTAATTAATTTTACACAGACCGTGGCGCAGTGACCCTGTGAAAAAGGACGAGGCACACCCGACTAATCAGCCTGAACCCCATGACATCACTCCTGGACCTGCCAAGCCAGCCAAAACAGGGGGAGCCTAGGTAGTTTACTGTGGATACAAAGCGCCAATTTATCACTATAAGCAAATGCTAACCTAGGAGTGTTGCCCCCGGCAGAATTAATTGGCCCTCTCCCTGTCTGTGAAGTGTCTGGCCTTGTTTAAAAAGACAGGCTGCCCTAGAGACCCTCGCTCTCAACACGCTGCTCTGAGGAGCTGCGCTGCTATTGGCTGATTGATAGCCATGGAAACCCACTGCTCTGCATAACCAGGAAGTGCTCGTTCATGAAAGCGATTGGATGCTCAGACCTGAGGCGAGCGGATGTTGTCAAGAAGTCGCAGAGATCATTGCTGGGACCGCTTTATACCTTTGGAATTTCTGAATATTTCTTGGTCTAGGGATGTAACTCTTTCTTGAAATAAAAAGTCCTGACCAGACATCACGCTGACAAATATTCTTTGTTTCATAAGCTGCCTATACACTCTCACACAAAGACACACCACTGCCTGCTGGTCAGAGCAATCAGGGCATGCAGCCAGAGCCACATTAATGGATTTCCTGGTCACTGCTTCAGGGGGTTTCATGCCAAAAATCGCCATTCACACGACATGCTCCAGGGTGCGCAACACCAACAGCAGAAACAACACAACTTCACTTTTTTTTCCAGAAGGGATGAAGGGTCTTTAACGTGTTCTGCATGTTGCCATCTGAGCTGAGCTGACTGAAGGGGGGGGGGGGGGGGGGGGGGGGGGGGGGGGGGGGGGCTGTTGCTTCTTTCATCCTACTGTACTGTGAGAAAGTGTGGGTATACTGTAACAACAACTTTTTAGTACATTGGCTGGAGACTGTAGGCTCCTAGTGTAGGCTGAGAGAGAAAAAAAAGAGAGACAACAGAGCTCTCCCACTCCTCTTCCTCTCCTTCACCCCACCGCCCACTCTCTCTTTATCTGGCCTCTTTCGTTCAGTTGAGCGAGAGTGCAGTCCTATCTTGCTGGCCCATCCGCGGTGTCTCCTTTCCCTGGCTCCTGTACTTGGGGGAATAATTAATCGGGCTAACAGGTAAGAGATACTGAGAGGTGGCATAAGAGCAGCTTTCAGAGCTTTGTGTGTGTAGGGTTTCCATGCTGAAATGGATCCGCTCGCCACTCAGGGCCCTTTTCACCGGAGGAGCCGTTGAGGAGGGGAGGCAGCTGTGAGCGGATCTCCCCGGACTGCTATAGCAATGCACCCCCCCTCACCTCTCCAACCTCTCCTCTTCTTCCTTTATCCCCTCGAAAACCCCTCATCCTTTTTTTTCCTCAACTCAGAGAAACAAGGCTCATGCACGCATGGAGGCAGCTCTGGGAGCACAGTTTGCACCGCTGGAGCAAACTGGAAGGCTCTTGGACACTCTCCCCGATCTGTCCTCCACCATCCCCATTAACACCTTTCACTCAAGCAACCAAGCATGACTCACCTCCACACGTATTGTGACTTGCTGCCACACCTCAGCGCTAATTTCCGCCTGTTTTGAGTTGAATTGTTTTGTTTTTTAACAGCATGTAGGCCTACTTTGGAATCCAACCTTAAAGTAACTGCTATCCTGGCTAACAAAGACTTTCTAAATAAAAAAGAGACCTGGATGTGACAGTACAGTTTGTAAAGCAGCATGTTTCTGAAGGATTATTTCCTGGAGGAGGCTTCAGTTTCTTCCTGTGGGTGTCAGGTGATTGACAGCAAGCAGCATGTAAAGCAATACTTGGCGCTCTGGTATTGTGATAAAACAGAAAGTTTCACAAAGCCGGAGCGAGGCTTCTTGTTTGCAGCCATAAATGATAAAGAAAAATACTTAACGGCAAGTGGCTTTTTTTTATGTGGAGAAAGGATTTAAGCCAGTTTTATTTAAACAGCCCAATATCACAAATAACAAAGCTGCCTCAAGGGGCTTTATAATCTGTACACAGCATGCAACACCCTTGATCCTTAAACCCTCGATTTGGATAAAGAAAATCTCCCCCCAAAAACTCCTTTTACAAGGAAAAAATTAAAGAAACCTCAGGAAGAGCAACAGAGGAGAGGACACGGTTAAAGGACAGTATGGTCCATCCGGATGTCAAAGCATGAAGTACGGAAAAAGGGGTACCAAGCTTATTTATCATGCACAAATCCCTTTGCAAATAAACAAAGAATTTGAAAGTTCCACTTTATGTCAGATATGTCAGAGGTAAAATATACAGTGGCGCTCTTTTGAACAGCATATACTGCTGTATGTGGTATGATACAGTAGCTGCAGTACAGGTAGAGTAAAAGTAGGATTATACCAACAATAGGCACGTGCCTGCACACCTGTCTCTGTGTTTTCTCCTGTTGTTTTAGTCAAAACTGCAGCCGAGCAGCTTGTCAGCAGTTGACTGAGACACTTGCAAAGGGAAAAACTTCACAGCCCTTCCTGGTTTGACACCCTGAAAATAGACTGTGAACTTAAACTCTTTTCTTTCAGGCTCTGAAAAAATGAGAATGAACTAAGTGATATATTATTTAAAACAGCCAACACACCGCCAGGAGGTGAATGCTGCTCAACTTAGGGGAGCTTTGTCCCTAAATGCTGTCTATGTGCTTAGAACTATATATTTTTGACATTTATGCATCACTAAATCACACAGAACTCCTATTTGGGAAAGAGAAAATACACCAATATACCATGAAAATATACCCCCTAGGGGGCTCTGACAGCCTCCTTCTCTCTCTGTTCCAATTGATTCTCTGTGGGTCTGAGCACATTCATCAGTTTGATATTACAGATTCGGAGGGAGAGCAAACACGTCTTGCTCATTTCTGGCTGTTGAACGCTCTCATAAACAAACTGAGAGATACTGTAGGCCCCATACGCAAAATATGACACTTATAAACTCACTATGTGATATTGTTGAAGTCAATCAGCCATCCCCAGGTTATTAGAAAAATGATGTCAATTTAGCAGATTGAATGTAGTTGAAAAGTGCACTCCCTTGAAATTGAACAAAGCATTTTGAGTAATGTTAGTAAGCACTAATCTTGTTTAATGGCAAGGCTGAAAAGTAAACACGTGATTATTTTCCCATCTCTCCCCCACTGTCTCCCTCCCTTCTCCTTTCTTCCCGGGGTAAAAGTACAGTAAGGTGCTTTTTCTCTACCGGTCAGCGCCACAATACTGTACTGCAGTCCCTGCAGACACACAGCTGGACACAGGCAAGGCCAGAGCACCGCCGCAACGCTGCCATCCTCTCCCCGGGCCACCAAATGGGGGAGGTCCGGCCAGGCGGCCACTCAGCTGGGGGTGCGCTTGATGTACGACCAAAAAACCAATGGGATCGATCCGAGCCCCCAGCAGAGAGCCTACCTCCCTCCTTCAACCTCCCCCCGTCCTCTCCTCCGTTCCCATCCTTCCTCTGTTTACCCTCCCATGTCCTCTACCACTTCCCGTCTCCCTCTCTTGCTCTCCTTTCACTTTTCCTTTTGTCTTACCTCCCCCTGCTGGCTGCCTCTCTCCTTCCTCCTCCCTCTAAAAAGTCTCTCACGGGCTTGCTTTAGCATTGCAGCTCTAGAAGAGCTTAACATAAGGAAAAGAGCCGGGGCGATGCTGTAATGCAGATTTGCATTTTGCCAATTGCTGTGTCATGAGTTTGGGAAATGGAGAAATCCCTCGGTGCTGTTGCAATTACCATTATTTTTACATTTTACATGGCAAAGGAGCATCAAATGCTACTTAACAGCTTGCATATCAGAATGTTGAAAGTGTGGCTCCGACACTGCCACAGGGCCACCCAGGCTATAAACACAGCCACTCATTCTACTGTAATTACTCCGGATTTAAGCATGCAGCAAATCGCACGTGCTAACAATTAATCAATGATATTGATAACACCTCGTCACAGATTAAACCAATCTTGTAATGTCAGTGCTGATTCTTAATCATCTGACTCAGGTTCATCAACTACAGTGATTGACAGGCTGAAGAAGAAGGAGGAGAATAATTAAGGGATACAGATATTTCTGTAACTGTTGTTAGTGATCGGCTTCATCATCAGAATGTGATGGAGGCTTTCGTGGTTGAAAAGGATACTGCTGACAAATTCAATTATTGAAAGTAGACGAGCTAATGGTCCGTGGTAATGATTCATTTCATAAGTATTTCTGCCGCATGTTTTAATGAAAGCTTACATTGTCACTAGTGGCAAAGGGAACGGATGCCTTACACCAATTACTGTACTGTCACTGAGGGCGCGTGTTGCAGCAATAATCCTCCCCCTCTGCCACGGCCCAGAGACCAGACATATACACAGTATACACACAGCCTGAACATGTGTATGCGCACAATAACCGCAGACACTCACAGACACATTTTTTTCTATTGCGTGCCCCGGCCTGCTTCCTCTTTGTGCAAACACAAAGAAAAGGGTTCCTCTGTTATTCTTTAGTCCTTTGGTCCATTCTTCGCCAGGATACGATGCAGGGGTCTGGGCGCAGCCTCTGCCCCACCACGCTTCACCATCCCTGGGCATGCAAGGTAAAGGTAGGGGCCTTAGAGTGTGGAGGTCCACAGATCTCAGGAGGAAGAGGAGCGGGCGTGGTGGTGGAGGTGGGTTGGGGATGGGGGAAGGCTGACGTACATCTGCAGCCCAGGGAGAGAGACCGGCTCAAAGGCTTGGGGAGAATGAGAAGGGGGTTGCAAGGGTCAGTGACAAGTGGCACACACAGGGTGGGTGTGCGGGTGAAGTGGGGTGGAACAAGTGCTATAGAGGGGCCAGGGATTGTGTTTTTCCCATGGTCCGCTACCCCCTTCCCCCCCTCCAAAGTTTTCCCTCATGGACCCCCACCCAAACCCCAAGAACCAGCCCCCACACTCATCCTGTAGTTCTCTCTCCCTCTCTCATCTCTCTCTCTCGCTCTCTCTCTCCTCTCCTCTCTCCTCTTCTCTCTTCCTCTCCTCTCTCTCTCTCTCTCTCTCTCTCTCCCTCTCTCTCCCTCTCCTCTCTCTCCTCTCTCTCTCTCTCTCTCCTCTCTCTCTCTCTCTCCTCTCTCTCCTCCTCCTCTCTCTCTCTCCTCTCTCTCCTCTCTCTCTCTCTCTCCAGAAGGACGGGCAGGCTCAGTTTCACTCCACAGGGCCAGTGTGTTTTCAATGAATTGATACAGATGAAGAAGTCAACACAATGGATGGATTACCTCAGCCAAAATAGAGTGACCCCCACCCCCCCCCACCCCTTATACCCCCACCCGCCCACCTCGCTTATGCACACAGCCAGTGACACGGACTGACATTGGATAGTAGACAGACACACACACACACACACACACACACACACACACACACACACACACACACACACACACACACACACACACACACACACACACACACACACACACACACACACACCACACACACCACACCACACACCCACACACACACACACACACACACACACACACACACACACACACACACACACCTAAATATTCAGAAAGTGAACTTCTGCCAAGGCTAATTCAATGCTTGTTTGCAAATGTGCATTAAATACTTAATATCTTAGCTTGGTGTCGCAGTTTTGGTGTAAATAATGGCTGCTCCCTAACAACCGTCTCTCTGGTTTGAGCCCAACATAGCCCAAATAAAATGGCTCTGTTTGGATCACATTCATGACCCTGGTCTTTTCTAATCCTGAGCCCAGATGAGCTACCAAACCATTTAATCTGGGCTCACTTTCAACCTTGAGCCCGTTTCACAACTGGTGCCTGTACCTGCACGAGGAAGAAGCCACTCTGCATTTCTGAATATTGGGCATGAACAAAAGCGGGCCAGTTACAGAAGTGCAAACCGCACCAACAGAAAATTCAACAGATAAAGACATAAGTGTGCATGCTGATTGATTGACAGATGATGCCTGGGAAGTGCAGTCCAGAAAGACCACACAATCCTCTCACGTACATTAAATCTCACTACTTCATCAACAACTATTGGCATGTCATTTGTGCCCTCTTAATACATCTTGGACAAAATGTACCAAGCTGTACACGACAGGCCCCGCCCTCCGTCCCTGTGGCTGTAGCAGGAGGGGACGGCGTTCTTAGCTGTTCAGGCTAATGGCTACGAATGGGCCCTAATGCACGCTCCTCCCGATAAATCACACGCACAGCGCCCTGCTTAGACATTTGGCAGCTTGGCCGACCACTCTGCTCCATCACATACTCCGAGATTATTGAGCACACGCCCATTTACCTTGCACCGCTGGACAACGGGATACACAAAGGCATACAGTCCACACATGGACAAAAATGCATGCTTAGATTTGAACCACAATACTTGTGAGGGAAATTCTATTGAGTAAAAATATTCTGTAACATTTTTAAGTCCCACATTTCTATCCTTTTGAGAACATTCATGTAAACACACACCCGTCCACGCATACATGCAGGTACAGACACACACATCCAGACACACACCACCTCAAACTGTTTTCACATTTTCTTGGCAACACTTAGATTCTGTCTGCGAGACAAAATGTCTAATCCCTAATATCCACCGTAGTGTCACCCAGCTAAAAGAAGCTGAATGATCAATTGGCTATATGCATGAGACATAGCCCTTCTTTTCCCTAGTTTGGGTAAACGTCCTCCCGCTGCTGCTAACGTTTCGGGAATCCAATGTGCCAAGCCAAATGTGTTTTCAAAATGTTTATTTAGCAAGAAATAATGCACTCAACTAACCATATCTTTGGCGTTATCATCATTGCCCAGGCTATTTACAAACTATCTATTAATCATTTTTGAGCATGTACAGCAATTAAATTAGGCCGGGTCACACTCGAGCAATAATAAGATTTTAATTGCGCCGGGCAGGGCTCTAATTCAACTATCTCTGGATCGCTTGACAGGGGCAAACGAAACATCAGGAGCACAAAGACAGAATGAAAGGAAGGGTGAGATATCAAATAGCAGGCAGTTTGGGTTTCAATTTTAGTGAAAATGAACTGAAGAAAGAACAAATGGGAGCGATAAAAAGTCAAATCAAAACAGGAGACAGTCTCTCTCTTTTCAATTATGCACCTGGGTGTTACACAAAAAAGGTTTCAAATACAACTCATCTCGATCCCAGGTCAAACCCCTCTGTCTACACCCAACCAGCAAAAGAGAGGAAACACACCAAAAAACAGCCAGAAAAAATGAACCAAGCAAAACCCCGAACACAAGCTGCTCCAGAGCAATATGAATGTTTACTTCAGTTTTTTTTTTATATCTCTCTCCACCTCTCCCTCTCCCTGTGTTATCTATGCAGCAGGTACTGAGCTTTGCATTGGGGCTGCGTGGAGCTGATTAGAACAGTGATAGATGGGAGGGTGGATGACCTTAGCTTCCGACTAAACACAAGGTTGGACATTTGTCTCCTCACTGCATTTGCATGCTTTCCACACGTTTATGGCAATTTGTCACCATATTCGCTTTGCCATTGAGAAGACCCTTTTTTTTAAGGAGGGGGGGAAAGTAGGCAGTGCAAGGCTACATTCCTTGGAATAAAAATTCAAAAAAAGGTTATGATGAAGCACTTTCATTCAGATATTTCCACAAAGTGCAAAAGCTGAAATACTGTGAGTTCTCCTCTTGCTTACCCTAGCCTGTTAGTCATATGGGAATTCACATAAAAAACTCACACTCTAAACTGCAACCTCACTCTCTGCCACCCACCTCCTCCCGCAAACACACACACACACACACACTCTTTAACTCCACACACACACACACACACACACACACGTTAACCCCCCCCCCACACCCCGCTACCCCTCATAACCCCAGACGCCCACCTCGCTTATTCACATAGCCAGTGACACAGAATGACATCAGATGATCTAGACAAGACACACACACACACACACACACACACACACACACACACACACACACACACACACACACACACACACACACACACACACACACACACACACACACACACACACACACACACAGTTTGGTGATGAGTGAATAATTTACACTCATATGCCTTTAATAATTCTGTGGCCCAGTCTTAACAAATTACTGCGTTGCTCCCCAAACCAACAGAGTTCACTCAGCCAGAGCGCCACACGCAGCCCATTCTTCCACTCTCCGACATGCCCTTGGAATCTGATGGTGACATTTTTGCATGGCGCTAAATCTCAAGTGTAATGCAATGATTACTGAAAGCGAGACGTGTCTCAGCAAATCAGTCTGAGAGAACATGTCCACTGTGATTTCCTCATCTCGACAGATAAGGGAGTTTCCTGACTTAACCCAAAAAGAAGTTCCACTGATCTTTAAGAGGTTCACTATGATCATGTAAACTCAGCTTCAATGTTTTCTTTAGGAATTGAAGAAATTGAACTAAAGCTACAGGCCGCTCAGCATCATTGATAAACCAAACAGTAGGTTAGTACAGTTTTCTCCTTCTCCTACTGCGTCCACCGTACTGCCCACGCTATGTTGGACAAGACTTATTTAACCACATTCATGATATTTTCCTAGAGAAAACCACACACACACACAACACACACACACACACACCACCACACACACACACCCACCACACACACACAATTAATTCTTTTATCCATTACATTTCTGTTTATCCGTGGTTAATACAACCAAAGTAGAATCTGCGTCTAGCTATGTTTAAAACATTACAGTGACAAATCATAAAAGACTGGATTTAGCTGTATGTCACCATGTAGGTGCCATAGCAACCTCTGCCACCGCCTGTAATGCATCATACAAACACACACATCAAACAATTGGCTCACAGCAGGAACATCCTGCAGGTCACACAGGGTGAGCTGGTCACGTATACATACAACCAGAGATTAGGCCTTTAGTACATGCCATTTTATCCCCTCACACTCACTCACTCACTCACTAACTCACTCACTCACACACACACACAATCTCACACACACACACACACACACACACGCAAACATACACAGAGGCCCAAGCAGACACTTCCAGGTCCCTAACGAGGTCGCTAATTAACTCTCCCACTTGCGCTCTCTCGTTTTCATCCGAGGTGCACATTGCTTTTTTGACAGGAGAAAATTGCAGGGCAATTAAATCATCTGAAGACGAACCCTCCAGCAGCTGGTATTAACAGCTAAATGTTACATCAATTTTCAAAAATGCAATTGTGGAGAAACTGTACAGTAAGTGACTGCTAGAATGCTCCCTAATAACCAACAGTTGAGGGTGGCACTGTACGCTACTAATGCAGCAGGGTATGTTGGTGTTACAAATACTTTGCATCGTGTAGCCATTCATGCAAACCACACCTTTTGCCCTGCTTTGTAGAATATTTTGTGCCATAGTTTTAATCCCCGTGTTAGTCAGTTTCTTTTGAGAAAATTGGTTTATATGGCATGACTATACAACTCTTGCAATCTCAAGAGACAAACCTGGTTGAATAAAGGTGAAAAAATGTGTATGATTTATTACGTAAGGCTGCAACTATTCTACTACTTCATCCCCACAAAGAATTTTGGCGTCTTTAAGCTGATAGTTTAAGTTTTGCGGACCACCGAAAAAACAGCTGGATGTTACCTGCACAGTACCAAACTATGGACAGACAAAATTAGCAGCTAGCTAGTGAATATACTGTAGCATTTAGCAGCTAAAGAGATGTATATGTTCCTCAGAAGTTGATGGAGACCAAAACAGAGATAAAAGGAGAGTGAATATTGGACTTGCACTGGTTAGATGATTTGTTTTTCTCTCTCTCTCTCCCCCTCCCTCCCTCCAGAAACTGATTTTTGTCTCCTATTTTGTTAACCTCAGTTGCAATTAACCCCACGCTGCGAGCCAGCCACACATGGGCCAAAAGACCTGGCTGCCTACAGTATGTGAGTGCCCAGCCCCGTGTGAATCACCGCATTGTGTCATCTGTCCTGTAAAGAAAGAGAGGGGAGAAGGGGAATGAGACACAGAGATGGAGAAAGAGTGCTGTTTTTTGGGGTCGACTTTCTTAGTGGGGTACCCCAGGGGCGATGACAGCAGCGTAGGGTGGAGGGTTTGTTTCTGTGTCTAGGGAGGGGGGGTCTCGTCCTGACAGGTTCTTTTGTGGGAATGGTGTGTGTGTGGGTGGGGGGGGGGGGGTCAGGAGAGGAGGGGCAGGGGTTTGTTGTAGGTGAGGGCCGGTTTGTTGGTGCCATCAACAGCGTTGGAGATGGCGAAGTCGCCACATGGGGGTCATTGTACCCATCCTTCTGTCTCCACACTCTTTTCCTGCTCAATGGGCGGATTAAAGAACACGCCTGAATCTTAATCTTGACACACACACACACAACACACACACACACACACACACACACACACACACACACACACACACACACACACACACACACACACACACCACACACGGTGTTGGGTCCCATCCCACGCAGCTTTGTGTGTGTTTCGCTAAACGCTCACTTCAGCGGTTACACTACAATCCATAGGTCTCATTTGCATTGCTGAATGAGTTGTACAGCGATCATGTTACCCGTACTATGGCACATACTGTAATGCTGCTTCTTGTACATCCCTTTGTGCTCCCCTCCTTTATAATGAGAGAAAAAGGTCAGTGTCTAGCGAGGGGGAGGAGCAGAAAAGCGCGAGGGTATTAAGCCAGGAACCTTGGTCTCTTTACAGTTCTCCAAGTTCACCAACTCCCGCAAATGAGGATGTACAACAAGCCAAGGGATCTTTTTTATTGCAAATCTAATTCATTTCTCTAGACAACTGTGAAATTTGCCATTGACATTAGTCATTACCCCCAAGGCTAACGCAAAAGATGATCTCAGTTAATAAATGATCCCTAACAAGGAGCTCTCGCTTTCTCTCTCCCATTGTGTTAATGGCAGGGGCAGCTGTTAACGCCACGCAGTTACAGAACAACACTGCTAACACTGACTCTGGCTTCACTTCTCTGTCAGTCCTTCTGCTTTCATTTGGCTGCTGGGTACCCCCTCTTCCCCCTCCCCCCCACTTGCCTCCTCCCCGCATCACCATCACCCCGCAGATCCTGCATTATGCAGTGGCATCATTAGAGCCTTGATTTCAGACGCTTCCGGCAGCGTTTCTGGATTGCGGTAACGGCGCTTCCGGAGGCTGGCCGGCTTAGATTCCAGCTGAATAAGCCATTGGGAACAGATGTGAATGACAGCATCTCTGAGGAGAAAGAGAGAAAGGGAGACGGAAAGAGAGATCGCAACCATCGGGGAGGGGCAAAACATGGCTAATCATCTGGAATCAGCTGACTCTGACCCTCCAGCTGGCCCTGGCCATCATTGATACTAAACAATGAGGAAGCTGTTCTAAGCATCATGGGTAAAGGTCAAGCCAGCCTCAGTTTTTAACAACATATGTAATAAGTTGAAGCGGGTCACTTCAATGAGACAAAGAAGAAGGTCGCCAACTGTAATCAAGCAGTTTTGTTCCTGTCAATTTCCATAATCAGAACTGCGCTGCCGTTTCATTTCTAGCCCGTAATAATTGTTTCCTGAAAAGTGAAATCCATTATTAGGGCGGCGAGGCAAAAGCGTTTGTCTATCTCTGAAACGACAAGCCACAGTTTCTCATCTGAGGAAAATGGAATTGTTCAAATTGTGTTTGCAAGAGGAGTCCCTACGTCTAGTGTGGGAAGCACATAATACGATATTCACGTCTTTTTTTCCTACTCCGAGTTCCAATTTATTGAAGTAACCGAGCAGAAAATGCACTGACAGCTGTAGCACTTTATTCCGAATTAGTATATACATTCTACACCCCGCGAGAAAAGCCAACCACATTGTATTTTCTGTAATTGCTGGAGCCTGGGAGAACGAAGGGGCAACAGCAAGTCGAGCAATTACAAGCTAAAGATGACAGGGTATACTTTTAGCTTCAGATCCTGTTTGGAGCTGGGGATGGAAGTTGGGAGGGGACAGGTCTGGTAGTGGCATGAGTGGGAGAGAGCAGGTGTTTAATGACATGCAAACACTTATTGGTCATCGTCGCTGGTCATCTGTGTTGTCATTATAATACTTCAAACCCCCTCCCACATACTAGCGGCTGTATAATTAAAGTTTTTAAACTTTCATTGGCAGCCAATCAAATTGAGAGTATGTGTACAGGAACTCTTCACTAACACAAAGAACTACAAAGAATAGAGTGACAGACATTTGACGTATACAACATGCAGCATTTACCCTTTAATACATTAACACAATAATTTTGACAATGTACTGGAATTAGAAAATACTTAACATGTCTACCTGTAGGCAGAATTTTACAGAAACACTTGCTTATGGCCAATGCTAATAGTTTTGTAGCAGTAGCAGCTTTTACTAAGAATAATTTTCAGTGAAGTACGTTGCATTGAAAGTAAGGAAGCACTTTAAATCGTCCTACATGATAACTAAACTGGATAAGGGTGACAATAACGATCAACACAAACAAATTCTCCATCCATGTTAATAAATTTGGAAATAAGCCACCATTATAGTATGATTAGGATCACACACACACACACACACACACACACACACACACACACACACACACACGATTGTTGCCATCCTTTATTTTCCTACAAAGACTCAGAGGAGAGGTCTCTGGCCTGATCTGATCCCAGACCTGCTGCCCCTGCTGCTTCATGGCTCCAGGGGACTCCTCCATGTGGTCTGGCAGGCCTGGTGCTCTTGTCCAGCGTGTGAGTAAACACAGCGGAGGACATGGTGATATTTCGGTTTTCTGGATTTATCGAGCCGATGTGCCGTTTGGTGTGCAGAGCAGCTGAACTGTGTGAGCCCGGGGCGTTGAGAAGAAAGGAGGACTGGTGGTAAATGAACTGACCAGCCTGTCCTCTGTGCAGGTGAACTGCCACAGGCCTTCGTGCACCACACAGAGAATTGATGTCAAATGAGAGTGACTTCAGAGGCCAGTCAGGAGCATGAAATATGTATCGAGATGTATTCCAGCTTGAGTCAAACTGTCTTTGAAGTCATTTTCTTCTGTGATTGATGGATTGATTTAGACTCTCGGACTGAAAACAACTGAACTGCCCTAATGTGAAAAACACACACCCAATAGGGTGTGCAAAGTCAACCAAATACAGACCAAATAAATCCATTTGCCCCATTTCACTAGATCAAGTAAGCGTGTTTTATTTGCTACATTCACAGTGCTCCTTTCCTTGTGCAGAGATGGAACTGAATTCACATGGAAGCAGCCCTGGGGATGCTAACCAAGACATGGAGAGTACTTAGGATGTAAAACGCACAAAGCTGCAATGTAAACACTTGTCTTCCTTCATATTAGATTTTCCATCATCTTTATTGCTCCTTCTTTTGGCGAGAAGCACATCTCACACTCCAGCATTTCAATTTGCAACGTTGCCGTTCCAAAGTACATGTTCATTTATTGCTGTTATTACTTTGTCATGTTAGATGAATTGATAACATGACATAACTTGTTTTCTGCCTTGTTGCGCCTGCAGTCTGATTATGAGGTCAAGTGTGTTCACAAAATGACAAATGTGGGAGATGGGAGGGTTGCCATCCATTCATTTTGAGTTGGTATTTTTCCTCTTCTAACATCAAGAAGAGTGCTCTGCCAGGGGTGAGGAGGGGAACACGTTTCTCTTTTCAAAACTAATTCACTTTTACAAATGACTGTTAATGAGCGGTGTCTGAAAGTAGATGAAGAAAGTCTAAATGGTGGAGGAGTTTCATCACCATAAAGAAGATTGAATGATCCGTTTCTCATATGTGAGATAAGGTTTCTATTTTTCTCAAAATGTCTGAAGATGCAGATCCAACACGCCCAGCAGGTCAAAAGAATTATTGGCATGTTTGGGAAAATGTTTCAGTTGAAATTTGGCTTCCATATTTTCTCTAATGATGATCACATTTGGAGGGATTTGGCGTGATTAAGAGGACTGAGCAGAAGGAAAAAGCCCTGGCAAGGTCACGCGGGGCTCATTATAAAGGTTGCTTAGCTACAATCTTTGAGAGGCAGAGAAGCCAGGAAAGGACGAGAGAAATTGTGTGGGTGACCCCAGAAAACGGCAACATACCTTGCGGTCCTAATTTACAGTGTGCTGCTATCCTAGAACGAGTGCTTTTTTCCCTCCCTCACTGTTTTTGCAGGCTGCTTAAGTAAATCTCCGAATTAGCTCTCAGGCAGCATCCACAGGTTCATGAGAAAGTCCAAAGAACCATGCAGGAAGAACAGAACCAACATCTAGATGAAAAATGCGAATCCATGACCCCCAGGATTTCTTTGGCAACACTTGCTGTGTGCTCATTTATTAAAAGGCCCTAATATATTTTATCTGTGTTCCATTAAACACTGAAAGGTGCACAATTTCAAGTAACCTCTTTTAAACAGTGGCAATTAACAGTGTAAAGAATCTTGCCAACAAATGGCTGTGGAAACACTTAATGGAAAGGGAGAAGCCTCGCTCAATAGAGCACTTAAATGACTGTGAATGATGCACAGACAGCGCAGACCATAGCTTCAGGGTGCAAACATATCTCCTGTCCTCAGGGGACGACTATGCTGTCAAAGAATCCCCATTATGTATTATCACAAAGTCAGACAGCAAAATCTTCAAAACCAATGTCTGTGATGGGCCAAGAAAGAGCTGACAAGAGAGTGCTAGCCACCCCTCTTCTTCCCCCCGTTTTGAGTCACTTTGAAAACTTAGCGGATCTACCTTTTAACAATCCTATGGGGATGAATCAACCTTGTGCTCCTATCTAAGACGGTACAACCAGCACACCTAGAATTACAATGGAAGCACATCAAGGGACGGCCAAGCCTGACTGACAAGCGCTCCCCCCCCCTTCATAAAAAGCACCGAGCTGCTTTCATTTGCATGGCTGGGTTAGGAGTGGCGGAGAGAGTTAATCAGGGCTTTCCATGGTGCCGTAGCAGGGGCTGCCATTCGTATCCCCTTTTCCCTCTAACCGCAGCACCCTTCCCCATGAGGGCCGGTGGGGAAATCCTCTTAGTGGCAGCAGGCTTAAAGAAGAGTTTGCAACCAACTCGCCTCGCGGGACAAGGGGGTGCACGGGGCTGGTTGTGCTGGGGCTCGTCTCCCTTCCACTGCCTAGCACCTCCCATTAAAACAGCTTTAATTACACAGAGATGACTCCTCCGGTCCCCCTCCCCATGCCTATCTCTTCCTCTCCACAGGGGAGCCCTTTCCATTAAGATTGAGAGAGTGAGGGGAGAGCAGCCTGCAGAGTCTGCCACTTCCATACATGCAGCAGGGAGAAAATACCATTTTCAGCTTCAAATGTCTTTTCACAGATTGGTTTTATTTTTTTATTTTTTTATTCCATTCTCTCCCATAGACATGACAAATGTTTTGATCAGTGAAGCAAATAAAAAATGTGTTTGAGCACGCTAATAAGTGGGAATGATTTCATAAAAATCAAACCAAACGTATTTGGGGTTTTGCTTTCAACAAATTTGGACAAACTTTGGGGAAATCTGAAGTGTGTGTGTGTGGGCACGATGTTTCAGAACAGCTGCCTGTATGGTACCAACCATGTTTTTTTTTTTTAACTATCTCTGAAAAGATTAGAAAGCTTAGATTGTAACAGTATCACCTCTCCCTCTCTGTCCTTTTGCCCGTACAGCAGCACAAGAATTCATTTTCCTAGTATTGCCAGGGAGAAAGGAGGTGTTGCCCACCCTCCCACTCTAAACCTCCATTACACTGTGGCGATACCTGAACACAGGAGACCTCTTTTTCACCACTAACAACCAACTGTTATCAGTTAATTCCAGTGAGGGACGCTTGATTTATGTTTCCTTGGATAATAAAGTACAGTATCACTAACATGTGTAAAGTGTTCCCCAAGCGCCACCTCTGTCTCCTTGATTAATGCCGATTTAATTAAGCACCTCGCTAATTAAGCAATAACTAATGACAAGGTGTGCATTTATGCAAAGATAATAGTAAACCTTGGTTGAGGCGATACCCTGGAGAAGTTGCCCAATCAGATCATTTCTTTGGACAACAATGGGCTGAGATTAAATGCATCTGGTGGACATGTTTGACCATTGTTATGCAGTGTGTTAAACCATGTGATAATCATCACAATATGTATTTGCCCTGAATGTATTAAGAATGATGAATAATAGAGGAATAATCAGCCGGCTATCATGAAACACACAAAAGAGGGCGATTGTGTTGCATTTCCGGGGCTGATTGAAATTTTGGAGACAAACTTATCTGCAATCTGCAACTTTCACAGAAAACTGTTATCTGCAATCCTTGCATAACCTCAATTATGAATCCATCGATATTTTCAGAAAGTAAGATGCCGTCCTCAACAGGGGGACATCCGATAGAGCCATTAATCATATCACACCCTACTGTCCCAAAACTCCACAACCTACGCCCCACAGTGAAAAATACCAATTTCCTCTTGGGTAGCGTCAGCAGCAAAGGCAGCACTCCTCAAGCAGCGAGTCAGCTCCTCGCCAACATCCGCACGCCACTTTTCTGATCATCCGGTCACATGCCTATTTGCTACAAATATACTTGTCTGCTGTCCCCCCCATGTCAGATGTCTCCATGTACGGACTCCTGATGTGTGTATGAGAAGAGTGTTATTTACACTGATTAATGGAGGGGCGTAAGCAGCTCGTGTCCAGACAGCGGTGACAAATAAATCTATCAATCATAAAAGGGATTTTCTAATCCCCAAGCCATCAGACAGAGTTGCAACCTAAACATTTTTTCACAGAGCAAGCGCCACCCCCATTTGCTGTAAACACACACTTAGCGTACAGTTAACTGCTACACACAGAGGCACAATCATTTCCAGAGTGGAACTGTTGGAAGTGTGAAAGTGCATGTTTCAGTTTCCATACCCAACTGTGTTGGCCACAAGAGAGTTTATGATCAGTTTTTTTGTGCTTAATTTAAAATTGAATTTTAAATTTGAATCCTGAAACTGAACAATAGCAACATTTTGAGCAGGAAATGGGTCAAGCTGAGAAGTTCTGTTTCTGAAACTGCAAAGCGTGCCACAGTGTGGTAGCAGGGCCCTCCTGGTGTTTGTGTAGTATTAAAACAGCATGGACAACCCTTTGTGACAGAAACAAAGTGGGGAACTTAAACCCTAGCTGTGGGATCACCATCTTAAAATAAATGTATTTTATGTAACACTTTCCAAACATAAATCCAGCCGAATACTATCTGTCCTGGTATTTTAGAAACTGAAATTATGTGAGATTAATTGGGGTGTATTACAGCCAAATCATTTTTCATTGACTCTCCAGATACAAGAGGCCTCGACAAGATGAATGTCTTCCCAAGCGCATTTCAGCAACGTATAGCTCTATTCAACCCAAAAGAGATGAGTTTAGGTACATCGCACAATACTAAGTAGAGACATCAATCGGCATCCTGAGTCCTCATGGGTCCATCAGCTCCAGTGTAACAGCATGGCTATCTACTGCAGAACAAGCCCCTGGTTGCTCTCAACCATCTGTGACTGAAAACAAAGACTGTGATCACATTAAAATGCCGTAGAGGGAAGAGGAAAATGTGTCAATCTGCAGCACTTTTCCGTAATCTGCTCACAGGTTTCGGCCATTATACAAAATACAGGGCGAATTCAATAAACCTACAACTGCCATTTAATTAGACATTTGGCAGCCAAAATTCAATTAGGCAATAATAGCTCATTTCCAGAGATGGCTCATATGTTAGACACAGATAGGAAACTCAGGGTTGATATCCTGTGTCAATTCCAATTATTTAGAGCTCTCCTTTAAAGCTGCTTTGGCAGATTATAAGAGCTTTTTTTTTTTTTTTGTAACTGTGAAGCAAGTGTGCATCCCTCAGGTGGCACAAAGCGTTATTATTTTTTTCCTTCTTCCAAGAAAGCAAATTAATAGATGTCATCTAGTTGCGGTCATTGTGGGGATGGCCGTGCCACCATTTGTTCCCACGTGGAAGTCAAAGTAAGTAATGCTAAGGGAAACCTAATAAGATCTTGCAGGAGAGGGGGGGGGGGGAATGATGATTATCTTTAATCACTAACCTGCCTCTAGTGGCGCCACCACATTATCCAGCACCTTCATTCCTTATAAAAATATCTATCACACACAATACTGGGGCGATGAAAAGAAGCAGCGGCGACGATGGGAGCGGAATGCCAATGGCCTCATTACTTGTCATAGCACATTGTAACTGGAAATTGCTTCTTTCAGGTTTTGTTTGCTCAGGCAATTACAATAAACTCTCTGCTTGACACGTTGTTTGCACAGATGTAGGACATTAATAAACATGAGCTCTAATCTGAATTATTGAACTGCTCGCCATAATTCTGACAATGGATTTGGAGCCCCTGACGGATGGAGGGACAGGAGGAGAGGGGATGGCCGCGAGCCCCGTGATATTGCCCTCACTGGCTGGCCTTATCACCTGAGAAATCCTCTAATTGAATGTGGGAATGCGGAGCGCAGCTCTGCAGGTATTCCCAACTTCAGCCTGCCTGCCAGACACCACAACACACGTGATGCATGACCCTGACATTTGCTAAGGAAATTGATTATTCAAGAACATTGAAAAGGAATTAAAAAGAAGGGTTACATTTTTGTCTCAGGGGAATTACTATGACTTCTTTTTCATATGAAGTTAAATGTAGTTGTTTTAAAGATTAAGTGCGTCACTTTGATATTAATGAATGTCTGTTACATTCAAGCCGTTGCCAAATGAGTTGATACAAAGATAATTAAAACTATCAGCTCCATATAACTCTCTCTGGATTTCCCAGTATGACTGTGTTCAGAAGATTGTTGGGTACGGCGACTTTCCCGCGCAGGAACTCGAGTGAAAATTATTAGTCCTGCTGAAGAGTCCATGTGTTTTTAATCCTCTGTGTCCTCCTTGGCTACTAGCAACTGTGTGGAGGAAAGGTTGGGGGAGGCTGTGCACGGTTACGCAAGGCTTGTATAATCTGGACGTGCCGACAGTGTTGTTGTCATCTCTAATTCCACATGGGGGCGACAGAAACTACCCACAACAGCTTTAAAGGTCCCATGACAAGGTGCTCTTTGGATGCTTATAGACCTTAATGGTCCCTACTACTGTATCTGAAGTCTTTTTTATGTAGACCTTAGTGGTCCCTTATACTGTATCTGAAGTCTCTATATAGACTAGTGGTCCCATAATACTGTATCTGAAGTTCTTTATAAGACCTTAGTGGTCCCTAATACTGTATCTGAAGTCTCTTTTTATAGACTTAGTGGTCCCTAATATGTATCTGAAGTCTTTTATAATAGACCTTAGTGGTCCCTAATACTGTATTGAAGTCTCTTTATATAGACCTTAGTGGTCCCTAATACTGTATCTGAAGTCTCTTTCCCAAAATACAGCCTTGGTGCAGAACTCCAGCCACTAGAGCCAGTCCCACAATGAGATTTCCTCAGTATGTGCCATTTTGCTTTTGAGGAGGGTAGAAAGAGGGGACAAGGTGGTTCTTGCTCTTTATGACCTCATAAGGGGCAAGATTCCAGATCGGCCCATCTGAGCTTTCATTTTCTCAAAGACAGAGCAGGATACCCAGGGCTCGGTTTACACCTATCACCATTTCTAGCCACTGAGGGACCATAGGCAGGCTGGGGGGACTCATATTAATGTTTAAATCCTCAAAGTACTATTTTCATGCCATGGAACTTTTAAGTGAAAAAAGATACTCGTCATGCATCTGTTAATGTTTATATATTGACCTGTTAATCATGAAGGAAATGCACCAGAAGTAGAAGTAAAAAACTTTCTGAATCTACAGGACATTAAAGTAAAGCAAGCAAGTCCCTTGACCTTACCAAAAAAAGAAGCTGCTCATATTTATTTATTACATCACGGTTTCCTTTCAGAGTTTAAATGCACTAGAACATGAACATTTAGCACACAAAAAACCCTCCGGACTAAGAATTCCGTCCCTCTCACCGCTGCTGTACACATTGCACTTGAACAGATGTACAGACACAGTCTGGGTTTCATTCTGCCAAAAGCTGCTTGTCCTTTTCTTTCCTTCAAAGTTTCCTCCAAAAAACGCAGGGGAGCCAGCTTCCCAGGCAGGAGTGTAGTGGGAAATAGCTACAAGAAGAATGCAGGAATAGCATTTTTTTTTGTCCTGGTTTTTTT
>NC_045756.1:1357335-1361590 GCF_008692095.1 Etheostoma spectabile
TTTTTTTTAAGAAATCTTAAGATGTTCAAAAGGCATAGCAGAGGGAGGGCCTGGCTATTCGAGAGAATCAAAAAGACTATGCAGACTTTGATCACCTTCATCTCATTCAATGCAAAATTACTGCGCTGGGGTCCTTGGCTTCTCGACATGTGAGCAAGATGGAAGCTTATTATACTGTACACAGAGACAGACAGTGAAATGAAAGAGGTCTTTTGTCAGTTCTTTGATTACAGTAAGGCATTGTGACTGTTAAGCAGACTACCAGCAATTACTCAAGCCTGAGCAAGCGTCAACGGAGAGTTTAGGAGGGAGAAGGATATAGACAGACAAAGAGATGGTGGAGAAAGAAATAAGGTAGGGAAAAGACGGGGGGGGGGCAGATGTGACAGAATGAACTGACAAAGCTGTGCCTGATCCTGAACATTCCAGCCCCCTTTTGCAAACACCAGTGTAATCAACGGTAAATAATGATACAGGCATGTACGGGCCGTGAGCAGCGATGGAAACGTCAATGAAAGTAGCTTCAGAAACATGATGGTGCGGGACTGTTTTGCCCATGTGGATAATATAAGCATTTGAAAGTGCAGCTCGGATGTTTGCTATGGGTAAACTTGGCTCTTTTGTACCCTTTGATTCTATACAACAAGCAGTATTAGATGAGAAGTATGAGGCCTTGCATTACCATGTTGAGCCCTCCCATCCTCCCTCTTTGCAATAAATATTGACAAAGAACGTGAGCCATCGCCCCGTCACAGGTTGTTAAAAGCAAAGTTTACTGTGTGTTTGCCGTCTGTGAGCGTACAGTAATGTGTGTGCGGGGCATGTGTGTGTATTTGCATGTGCATTAGCATATCACTGTTTACTCCCGAAGTTACTGTGAAGCGCCCGTTTCTCCTTGGGGAGAGCTGCTTGGCAAACACCTCGGAGTAAACAAGACAACCAGTGACAATATGCTAATGGAGCGATTCATTATTCCCCTCCAAACAAGCTCCGCCTCGCCAAAGACACCTCAGATCTCAAACATCTCCATCCCATCTTGCATTTAGGATCCACGCGCAACAATGCTGCTGCTCCACCCCTCCCGCCGCTGCCTGATTAATATCTCATCAAGCGCTCCACTTTTCCTGCAAGCGGCCCATCAATCACGTGGCCTGACAACGTTTCACTTTTGACAATATCAATCTTCCAAGATTGCACGGGGGTGATGTTTTTTAAACGTGGGGCAAGATAAAGTTGTTCTCCTTTAAATGGTGCATGGATGGATGCCAAACTTGTCAGAGCTGCCCCTCCATATACGGGTCGTCCCAGGCAGCTGTACACTCCCACCAGTGTTCTGATGCACAATCAGCTTCAATTTCTTGATGAAGATGTTCCAGGCTGCACTGTACCGGTCAATAGAGAGGGGTAGGACAGCAATAAGGTTGCCTCCTAATTGAATTGGACAATGGATTGGATTTATTAACTCCACAAATATTTACTTTGTTTGCTTGTGGCCTATACTCGATACTCAGCGATTGGATTTCTCCTCCTACACATTTACTGTTGTAAGTTAATAACAGCATTGCTTTGCATGGTTCCACAAGCTACTGAGCACCAAGATGCAGAGAGGGAAACATGCCTGGATCTATCATAAAGGCTCATATTGATTTACCAACAGGAAAATATAGACTAACTGTGGAAGTGTAAACACGGATGTGTGACTAAGCTTACGGCCGAGCGATAGTCGTACTCTACGTTCAAATTACCCTCAAAATGTCAATGTATTTCCTCTTGCTATAAATAGTGTCAAAGTCTGTAAAATAACATGTGCTTTTGATCTATGACTGTGCAAAGGTGTAGACGTAACATTCGCCAAATTATTAAACAATACTAGTGCTACTGAAAGAGGGGAGAAAAGAAACTCATTTCATATTAATTTAAAGCTGCAGCCCGGTTGCTCCCTTCTGTTGACTGTTGTGGGCACTACGATGCTTCTGAGCTCTATATATTTGGCTTCTTGAGATGCCTCCTTTCATAAACTAAGTTTTACAAATTGCTTTATTTTGACACATGGCACTTAAAACAACTGTTTGTTTGCACAATCACTCGGATTTGCAAGTCCAGAAGTACACATTCCTGAATGTGCATTGTGCTTCTGGATAAATCTATTGGAAAAAAAATGTATTACTACTATTATTTTAATGGAAAAAAAGAGCTTTGTAAGAGCATTGTCCAATTGTTGAGAAATCGTGCTGTGCAACTCAAAATAGTGATTAACCAGGATATGAAGAGTCCGGAGGGAGACAAAAATATATATCTCTCAGGTGATGCTCACCATATAACAAAGAATACTTCCAAGCATTTCCAGCTCCTGAGACACAACTCATAATTCATCAGAGCACTGGGGTAATTTATTTCCCTTCGTTTTAATATGTTACAGACGAGTGGTTGTGTGTCTTTTCTGCCGTCGGGAGCTTTACAACGCAGAGGCCGGGCGTGTAGCGGGGGCCGCCGCTGCATGCCGTACAGCCAGTACCTGTGGTGCCTTTCATGGTTCAGAGCCCTCTAATTTCAACGGGAAGTTGCACATATTTCATGGATACATCCCTGCTAGAGAGGGGAGGGAGGCATGGATGAGACTGGGGGGGTTGGGTCCTTACCCAAGAGGAGGCTGATGATGGACTGTACCTCTTTATGTGCATTGCAGGCCCTCCACTTTACAACAGAAGCTTCTGGATCATTTGGTCCTAGCGTGCCGCTCTAAAAGCTGATACAGTTTGATATCATCTAGGTCTGGCTGGGCCACACAGCATTCTGCCACAAAAGTGCTTTGGTTTATTGGAATTTCTTTAAACCAATCACAATTGTCTTGGGTGGACGCAAAACAACCTCAGGAAGGAACTTGTTTTGGTGGAAACACGTGCCTGTAGGTAGGCAATCTCTGGAATTATAATGTTGACTGATGAGAATTTTACTCAAAAAAAAATAATTGCTTTGATCATGGGTTCCAGCTTGGAGGATGTTTCCTGAATCGACCTGAGTTTAGAATGCCAACACAAACACGCGTAACGTGAGGAACATCCGGCCGAAGATGAGGGACATCGGGTGGAGCCTCCGGCAGCAGTGTGACTGAAACGCCGTCGATAGACTAGATGTCACCTGACCACGACCCAGTTTGATTGGACACAGTGTTGGAAGACGTAGTGTCAAGTTCATGCTGATCAAAGTGTGTCACCATCTTTCACTGGGAAATTCACAACTTGGACTTAAAGTACTTTTTTACTCTCTGTAACTCTACCATAAGTCCTTTCACTTTTACATCCATTCCACCTGTTCTTTAAACAATTTACCCCTGCACTTTCCATGTCGGTGCCCTCTGTACCCCATAGTTCAAACACGTCTGAATTTAGTTGAACAAATTATAAAAGGCTACATGCACGCTACTCAGGTTTTGTCAGTTGATTGCCAGACTCATAGATATAGGCAATAATAAAATATATAGTAAAAATATATAGGAGAAAAGTCAAAGGCAATAATTAAGATCAGTGTATGTAATGGAATAATGGCATTAGAATGTGCCAGAGGCCACCAAATTTGGGCTATTACGGCTAAGAATTTCTCAGAGAGGGGAGGGGGGGGCATATCCCCAAACCCTCTACACTACCCCCAAATGTCTGTTTGAAATGTAGGCTCCTTGGAATCCGCAATTTACTGAGACAAATGGTAGAGGATCTTCTCAATGGAAATCCTTCTTCTGGACGATCTGCCCCACTCACTTTGGCAGCACAAAGTTTGACAGCAATGCTAGCACCAGATTTAATTAGTCAGAAGAGGATGTGGTTGGAACTTAAGACAAAAAAAACCCACCTAAAATGTGCCTACTCCAAGGCCTCGTTTTGCACTGATGGCTCCAGAAACATACTGCACCAGCCGCATACGTAGTTCACCCCAGACTGCTCAGAGTAACAGCAAAACATGGAACAATTAATCTTACCGGTAAGCAGGTTTGACAAAAAAGGACACGCTCTGCTATCCAAAAAAAGTTAGTCCAAAGAAGCTTGTTTCTTCAGTCTTAGCCTTTAGTTTTACTTTAAAACCAACTTCAGTTAGGAGAGAAGGCTCAATCAACAGCTAATCCCCACCAGGTGTGCCAGCTGGTTGCTAAGTAACATCAATCAGAATAACGATGTCACAGGTCCAGACTCACATGGAGTAAGTTTCACATTATTTAGCCCAGGGGTCTTCAAGGTTTTGAAGCCAAGGACCCCCCCCCCCC
>NC_045756.1:1361600-1363389 GCF_008692095.1 Etheostoma spectabile
CCCCCCACTGCATATATTGTATAAAATGAAGTACCTTTTTATAGCATAAGCTATTAAAATAATAAGTGTTGGCATGGTTTTTTAAATCATGTTTCAATGTTAAACAAATGTGGCACAGTGACTCCTTAAAACCTTAACTGTATCTGTGGATGCAGGAGGAGGGTGCATCTACCTTAGTGGCAACTTTACCTATAGGCCAGTATCAATGATTTTTTTATTTTTTATAACACAAATAAGCTTATTTCTATTTGCTAATAATATGTTGGATTCATGGTAAGATTCCCCTCCCTTGCAGCAACTCTGAGGACTGCCCTAGGGGTCCCGGACCCCCTGTTGACGATCTGATTTAAAAGTTATTGTATTTACTTCTAGCATGTAGAAGGCAAATGCTTCTACACTGTGTACTGTGATGAAGCCTGCAACAGCTAACTTCCCTGTATCATTAGCTCATTTGTATTTTCTGTATTAGGAAAAAAAAAGTTTTCAATCCTCCATTCAAACTGTGACTCGTTTCATACAACACAACACAACTGGTCACCTTGTAGAAATAGATTTCTCTCTGCGAGGTGCATCAGTTGAATGGCATATTTTAGACATGTGATGTTATCAGTTTCACTGTATCATTCCCCAGGTGTGTTGGAGGAGGGACCCCGAGTGTTATCCCAGCTGCTTGCATTGCCTCTCCTCGGGGCTATAATAATGTTCGGGATTCTAATCAATACTCGACGCCTCAAGAAGAATAGATCATGGAGCTACAGCTGGACTCCACCTCACTGTCCATCCCCCTGCTACTTATGAGTCAGCATCCTCTTCCTCCAGAGGACAAGAACACAACAACAACAGCGCATACATACACATATACACACACGGAGTTAGAGAGAAGCTGAACTTTGAACCCTGACATTTGGCCCCCGACCCATCTGTCTGATGGCCTATCGATTACGTCTGGGCTCGCCTGGGTAATTGTTGCCTCGTAATTACTTTGCACGTTGTGTTGTGGATCCACACAACGGCAATTTGAACCGTCGGAATATTGCACGAGAGCACTCGAGACCACAGGACGCAAGTCTCGCCTCATTTCAGGAGATTACACCACGCACTGGACGGACAATTGCAAACAGAGTTCTTTTTGCCAGAATGGAAAATAATTGCTTTCCCCAGAAATGGTAATATTTCAGATTGGAGGGAGGAGCTGAAATAAAGACGGCCCAAAGTAATCAAGCACATGTCTAGCTTTTCTTAAAAGACTCCTTTGAGAGGGAGTTCAGGCATCTCATACGGTGCACTGAGAGGATGCCTCCTACTGTCCAATTTCCTGGCCTCATTGCCTGGGTAACCATGAGGAAATGAGAAGCCGACCTCTCTTTGGTTTGGCGGGAGTCATGGTGGCGGTTCAGTGGAGTGGTCACTTGTGTTGGTCCGATTTGAAGGTCTTTTAGAAGAAAGTGTGATAAGATGATATGACATGAATAGCATTTTCAATATTCACATAGTATCTGCATGGCAATGAAAAAAACGTCCAAAAACAGGGACTTGTCCATTCCCCTCAGTGCATCAGAGAGACTTCTAGATGTCGCTGGACCTGTTGCCGTGGTATTAAAAATGAAAGAAAGGATCTCTGTTGTTTGTCATTGAGACATCCATGAAATATCTCAAAATCGCCTTGGCAAATTGAGTTTGTTGTGTATACAAGTACCTGCCAGATTTAATATTGAATGGATGATCCAAAATGGATTTTTGATCCCAGGAAAATGAGGGGAGATGTCTGTAACAACAAAAAACTGGGAAA
>NC_045756.1:1363399-1382490 GCF_008692095.1 Etheostoma spectabile
AAAATCCATAACCCTCTCAAGCTAAAATCCTGCTCCCGGGTGCAGAATATATTATTCTCTTCCCTTGCTCTGTCTTTTTCCCTTTTTACGAGTTGTTTTCATGTAAAGGAAAACCTATAGGCTTGACCTGTGCGTCAGTTTGCCTTTGGCGATTCCACAGACTGCAAGTTTTCAATGCTCAATCCTCGGGGAGGGATCCAAGTCAAACCCTATAAATATTTCAAGACTATTTCTTTGCTCCCTAGACCTCTTACTAACACACTTCCCTCTGCTGGCAGACAAACTCCTGCCTGTTTACGCTCGCCACTTACTTGTCATTGCTTTAAATTCAGCCTTGTGCAGTGGCTTAATGAGACAGGCCGATACTACCAAATTGCATGTTTAAATGTTTTGCCAACAACCAGACCCTCTCACTCAAAGGATTCATGGATGGCGATCAATATTTTTCGAGTCTAAAGGGTTTTTGACGAAGGAGAAAAAAAAAACAAAAAAAAACATACGCTTCAAACTGATTCCATGCTTTTTCTCCCCTCATGTGTGAATGAGAGATTCACATGTCGAGAGAAGAATCCTGTAAAAATGAAATGTTGAAGCGTCGGGAGTCTTTAGAGATACGTCTCGACATCTGGTCGCCATCTGAGGGAACCTGGAGCAAGGCCAAGGATACTCCAAAAAAATGAAAATGACTTTATTATGAGGGAGTTATCACTGTGCTGACTGGGTAGCTGGAACAATGTCATTAATGAATAAGTTGAAACTTGTGAACAAAAGGTAAGAATTGTGGCTATTCCACTCATTTGAGACATTTTATCATAACCCTTGTAATGTGTTGAAAAGCTGCATTCGTCTTTTTGGTTAGTGGGTCAAAATTTACCTGTGAACTCAGCCCAAAAAAACATTATCACTACAATTACGATGATATCTTGAAACCTTGTTCCAATACAAAAAAAGTAAATGGTACTTTTTACATTTCTGAACTTGAAAACGGGTCAAACTTGACAATAAAACTATATAAGCGTTTAGGTATATGGAGTGGGACATTAATGTGTAAAGTCCAGATCAAGCTAAAATAAAGGCAAAAACATGTCATGCACTTCTACCTACAGCACTCCTCTCCCCCGGCTTATAATATAAAGTGACATTATTTGTTCACATAAAAACGAGTGCTGTTCAAAAATATGGTATTTTTATCAAGGCTCTTAAATTCTTTGAAGTGATAAAAAAAATGCTCTTAGAGGGAAAAATACAACAGTCGGTGGCTTAACAGTTTTAATTGTTGCTTTAAACAAAGGGATAGAGGCGGCATAAGAGGATCAGTGTGACAAACAGTCCCAGCGGCCCCTCTATCATGCACAATACTCCAGCTGTAATAAAGGCGAGAACAAAAAAAAAGCATTGGAAAACTTCCAGGAATCCATTTTAACATCAGCACCGGGTGAATCAAAGATTTAGGATACATCAGGTCCTCGTGAAGCCAATGACAGCACCGAGGGCTGCATCCATATTATGCAACCTGATTAAAATGAGATCCATTATTGAGTTTTTTTAATAACATTATCTCCAAGCTGCCTCAAATCCACGTTTAAAAAGGATGATGGATAACAAGCTTCCTCTTCAAGCAGCTGACTAATTGTCGAGCTCATTATTTTGTTGTTGCTGGGTAGAAACCTCTTAACTCCAGAAGACCTGGCTTCAAAGCTGAAGTACTTCTTTGCAAAGATCAACTATTCATGACTGGATACAATTCAATCAAAATAGTAAAGAGATGATTGACAGTGACCAAACAACCCACTAACTGACATCAAATTCAAATGTTGCTGCATCCTGATTGGTGCATGAAATATGTGTGACATCACCTAGTTCCAAAGAAGCCCCACCCACTATAAAACAGTGAGGAGAGCGCAGAGAAAACAAGGAAAGAAATACAGAAATCCTTCATGTGGAAGAAAGAAAACTATCCAGAATGTGTTTATAATGTCGGATCTCATTATTCACCCCAGGAGTAGGAGTTTTAAAATCCATGGGGCATTTCAACTCTAAATCACATTCTGAGGGTTAGCTCTGAAACACGAGGTTTTAACTGTGATTTGTTTGTGAACAGCAAGCAAATGGCTGGAAAAGTGGTCCAAATGGCTTACATAGTCCTGTGTGACGTCTCTGACGTAAATTTGCTGTATGTGTTAAGCCTATTGACAAGTGGAAAGGATGTTTGGGATGGATGGCCCACTAAGTTGTGTTTTAGTGCTACTGTAAACAGGATTAGCATTGGCAGGTAGCAGGCTACGAGGGACACAAACAGCTCCTCGCTCCGTGGGGAATGGACTCATGCAAATACCAGCTAATGAACTCGGCTGTTTGTTACAAGGGAAAGAGATGAGCTAGGAGAGAAAAAGAAGAAGAAAAAAAAAGTTGAGGGACAAGCGAATGCGCACAAAATTGATTAGTTTGGAAAATGTCCAGCGGCTCAGTTTTAACAGTTTATGGAGGATTTCCAAGCCTGCGCGAGCACAGAGCATCATGTCAGGGCTCTGCCTTTTGTCTTTGCGCATCAAGTTAACGGCGAGCCAGTTGATCTACTGTATCCACGCTGAGATCAGAAGGTGCTGCATCAAACTGTCGCGTCTAAAGATGGGACTTTATTGGGCCGTCTAAATCTGTCCTGTACACAGAGCCCAAACAATGAGGCCAGGAGAAAAATAGACGCCACCTGGCAGTTTGAAAGAAGGACAGCCGTTTCCCGCTGTAATCCATTCAGCGTAATCACCTGGGGGCTGCGAGAGAAGCATTGCACACCCCTCCCTCCGCTCCCTAAACACCATTCAGCGGCGACACGGTGATGGAGGGCAGGGTGAGGAGAAAGCCAAGTGTCCATTTTAGAGATGATCAACCATCGTGTTTGTACAACCGGTGTTCTTTTTTTTTTCTCCTGGTGTCAATTAACTCTTTTTCTCTCTGGTGTCTCTTTCTGGTACAGTTCCTGACTACCTGAGCGTTAGAGCAAACTGATACAGTTTTCCTCCCTTGCCCACATACACACACACAAACACACACACACACACACACACACACACGTTACACACTAAATATTTGGTGTCACCTATTGAGAAGAGGAGCCTCTGTAAATCGCGTGTCTGTGGGGAGAGATCGAAAGCAATTACCATTAGATGGTGACTATCGTGAGCCGAGTGCGCGTTACCCTGGCGGCTGACTCTCAGTGTTCCCTCTCTGCTTGCTGTGTGCATGCAATTTACCCGGCGGATCAATAGCTAAAGGCAGATAGCAGGTCTCGCTACTCCCTTCAAATGCCTCTCAGGACACGCTACGAGGTCTGCGCAGAGAGCAAATGCCAAAAACGTCACACCGTCTGCAAAAAACCTGCCCGAGAAATTGTTTCTTGTGAAACATTATTGACACACTTTAACCCCACGTTTCCACCTTTGCACGCAGCAGCAAAGTCAATTCTCATTTGGAAAAGGTGGCATCGGCGGCAGCAGGGATCGGGTGGGGGGGGGGGAGAGGTGATGGGAGGTCAGCAAAGGCCAGGCTGGAGGGGTCACAAGGTCAGAAGTCAGGGATTGGTCCAAGGCCAAGGTGGCAGCAGGGGATCTGTGCAGGGAGGCCTTCGTCTCCACCGTGGCCTTGGCCAGGATCAATACCATTAGAGAATCTGTCTGATCCATCACTCCCCTCCCTCCTGCTGTCTCCTCCCTTCTCCCCCCGCCCCCCTGCCCCCCAGTATAAGCTCTCAGTGGCCATTATATCTCCTATTTTCACTTCCTTTTTCTTACCTCAGCCCTATTCACTCTTTAGTGGATGCATTTATTCGGTTGTCGCCTCGCTCCCCTTTCCTTTTTTTCCCCCGCCGACTCTTATGAAGGAGCGGGTCTCATCTTGATACTGACTCCCGTCTCCCGTGCAGAACCTCACGACTCCCTGGCCCCCTCTGAAAAAACGGACAGGCGACGATAACTTGGGCCCCATATTGTTTGAACAGCATTTTATTAAGCCGAGCGCTCTCTTTAATATTTACATTGGTGCATCGGAGGCTTCAGAAAATGCTTTAGGCAATTACACACATGACCAAGTCGATAGCCACAGAAACAGCAAAAAAGCCTTTATCACGCCGCCAGGAGAGTATTGCCAATTCCGCGGCCTGGCCGTTGATGTAGTTTGCATTTCAATTAAAAAAAGGGCTGCAATACTGGTCCTTTATTCAAAGTCAATGTCGTAAGAAGGATCCACAAAATTCCGCCAGAATAGGGTATTTTGTGTATAGTGTAATAATGCGGGGACATCACACAAGCTTGTGTCTGGACTCATAATGCAGGGTTGCAGTATTTCAATGGGAATGGATGTTCACAGCTGAATAGTTAAGTTCTGACCATGTTGTAAAAGGAGATGATTGAAGCATGTGGATACATTGTTGAAGACTTTGGTGGGGAGTTCATAACCCTAGATACATTTTAAAAAAGGTATGGTGGCCCATATGAAAATATGACTCATTTGCTTGTGTTCTGAAAAATGACAGCTGAAGTTCTATAGTTGCCAACTAAGTCTCGTTTTCAAAATACATTTCTCAAATTGTGTCTTATTTTTTATTGTAATCCGGCAATATGATTTCTTTCAAGATAATAACGCTCATTTCTATTGGGAAAATCCTGACACAATTATATTTGCAAATGGAAAAGAAAGACACTGAACACCTATTTAACAAAACACAAGCCTTCAAGAGCTTGAAAAAAAAAATTGAGATTTTGTATGGGAAGCAATTTAAAGCATATAAATCAAGCTAACTATAACTTAAAGGTCCATCCAATGCAACACACAGACCATTCCTTCCTTTGATTGCAACAGAAGACCAACTTAAAAGCAAAACACTTCACCCTAAACACACATTTTCACATCAGCCTCTTCAAATTCAAATCAAAACTGCTTCTGCATCGGCAGTATGTGTGTGCGCTATTTCCACTGCTCAATCTCTCCTTGTGTTTTGCATTGTTAGTGGCAGCTGTGCCGAAAATGACCCCCTGGATTTCAAAAGCCTTGGTGGCTTGGCCGCCCAAGAAACAAACAGATGAACAAAAGCAACAGAGAAGGGTTGGCAATCAAGGGATTCTAATAAGGTATATGAGGTTGAGCACGGAAGCGAGGTTTGCTTTGAAGTGCTCCCAGCCCTATCTGTGTACCCTCCTCCGTGGTCTCGCCTGCACAAGCGCCCATCAACAGACAGGCAAGGCAGCAAGTGTGTATGCTTGGAGGATCATAGGTGGCTTTGATAATCACTCCCATACTCCTAAAACAAATGCAATTACTAAGTTAATTGTGTTCAAAGTGGAGGCTGGCAGTGGAAGGAGAAGTCAGCAATCATGACTGTGCTGACGGTGCAGCGAGCGTGGAGAGTAATGGATGCATGCCGGGCAAATACTGGGGGTGGGGGGGGCAATGATTACAGAAGGGGTTTAAAGGGTGGCGGGGACCGAGAGGGGTTTGAGGGAAAGTGAGCGAGGGGGTTTGATGAGTGGTCGGGAGTGCGGGTGACATAGCGCTGAGGGATGTGGGGCTGAGCACCACCCGGCTTGACCTGCCATTTATCAGAGGATAAACAGCGGGTCACCTGACCGCGATCGCCGCTGCACCATTGGCCGGCGGGACTGTTTAGTATGCAGGTGCCATTGCACGGCCTGCGCTCGCCATGCACACACCATGTTTGCTCCATCACAATGAATTATTGGTCAGAGGGATGATCAATTTGAATCGGCTGCATCCTAAGCCATGGTCAGAGGAAGGAAGGGTGGGTGTGAGTGCGTGTGTGTGGGGTCAGAAAGTTGTGTATTTTCTAACTCTAGGGTTCTCTTCCTTTGCTTTACTCTCTTCTTACTCCATTTCTTTTCTCACTCCAGAGATAGAAAGGAGGGAGGGAGGGAGGGAAGGGGTTGGAGGGGTGACAACAGATGTGCTCCCTTCTTCTGAGAGCTGCTTGTTTGATGGTGACAGTGGAGCGTATCATGTAGCCCGAGGTGCTAACAGTAAATATTACAATACCACAAGATGCTCACTGCAAACACCATTTTTTGCTCTCTGCCAGTCAATTTCTCCTTTTTTTTACCCCTGTGGTGCTGCTATGTTGATGAAACCAAGAAGGAACCAAGAGAGTGTGTATGTGTATATATAATATACACACACACACACACACACACACACACACACACACACGTTAGATAACATGAGTGTGCAAGGCCAAAATATTCTCAGACATGACATTAAACCATGAACCTCTTTCAAACACATTACGGTCAACTTAAGACATGATGGAACCGAAAGTAAATCAACAAGGCGCCGTCAGCGAGAAAAAAATGGCACTTTAAAAGGGCTTTCTGCAGAATAATAGGCGAGCCCAGGATTCACGGGATTGCATTTGGCTTCCTGTGGTGCTGGGGTGTCTTTGGCTCGCTCAGTCATTTCAGACAGAGCAGTGGTGCCGTCCCACCCTGGGCGCTGTACAGATGGGCTCATGTGTGGAGAAATGAGCCGCGAGCAATCATTCTCTCCTTCTCTTTCTTCCCCCCCTCCGTCGCTCTCTGTGTTTGTCGACTTCTCCTTGCTTTCTGTTTACCTCTTTCAGCTGCCCCTCCCCTTGCTCCCTTCTTTCTCATCTCTGCCCTTTCATCTTCTCTACCTCTCATTATCTGCCCCTACCCTTCATGCATCTTTTTCCTCCATCCCTTTCTTCTCCCAGCCTCCATCTCTGCTCCTTCCCTCCCTCTGTTTCTATCCCCCCCACCCCCACCTCTTATATCCCCTATCCCCCTGTGGTGACTGTGTCCTGGGGCTGCAGAGTCTCATGTCTGTGCAGCGGCAGTAGGGGAACTCGGCGGGAGGCCCGGCGAAACGAGCTCACCGAGACGCAGGAGCCCATCTCAGGCTTGTGCTACCGGAAAATCTGCCCGTTCACGCTCTGACGAGCATGCCAGACGCGCTGATGGAGGGTGCGGGATGGGGAGATGTTGCAGAAGGAACCCGCACCCCTTTGCTTTTGTTTTGGCAGAGTCTTTCATCATAGTAGCTACAGTACAGTCAGGGTGTTTGTTTGAAAACCTGCACAGTGAGCTCCCTCATATCTTTTCTTCACCCAGATTGACCTGGAGTTCCTTTGTTTTTAAATACCTAACTTTAGAGAAATTACTTCTTTAAGAAACACTACATGCATTAGGCAGCTTGTCAATTATCTAAGTAAAGATAAGCACATAGAAGATGATGTGATGAAGGATGACAGTTACGCTGACTTAAACCGTCCATTTGATGAAATGCAAAATTAAAAAGTCTACTTCATACACGTTACATACATCTTCCTCAGAGAGTAGTTCAAACAAAGAGCTTCATTCCTTACTTTTTATAGGCTTGTGGAGGTAATATTGAGAGTGACAACGTTAGCAAGTAGAATGAAAAAGTAGTATGAAAAACCTAAAACCCGCGTCAAGAGGTCGGTTGGGGTGGTGAATGGGTCAAGCAACTTAAAAAAATGACTTGCCCGCACTCTGCTAATACTCCCACCCAGCTAGGTCCAAATGTTGCAGCACAATAAACGTATCGGAGTATTAGCAGACAGGCGGGCTTTTCATATTTGCAGTTGTATCGAGCCATTTTTTTGCCCTGCACCTCACCGTTGGGGACGTGCACACTACCGCTCTATCTAAATCGGTCAAACAATACAGGACATTCACCCAAGAGACCGGGTTTGTGTCCCGTTCTTGTCCCACGTGTCACTGAAATGTACATTTTGTAACCCCTCCCACAAACTTTTGTCCTGGTCTTGTGTAGCATGTCAGTTTAACGTACGTCTCAACACAGAGCATCAAGAAGTACTGCCAAGAGTACCGACCCATCGCGTCAAAATATGATGCCAAAGGGCTAGATGCGAGTCCAGAGAGCATCAAGTAGTGACACCAAGGGACCCGACCCAGAGCGTCAAGTAGTGACACCAAGGGACCCGACCCAGAGCGTCAAGTAGTGACACCAAGGGACCCGACCCAGAGCGTCAAAAAGTGACACAGAGTGTCCTGACCAAGCGCGTCTAAATATGACGCTAAAGGGCACCTGACCAAGCGTTGCTTTTTGAAATAATGGGAGTGGAAATGCTTAATCATCCTCCTCCTTTTCATCTTCCTCTGGCAATAGATTTACGCTTTGTCACCACAGTGATCTTTTCCAAATGTTGAAGATCTACGGTAAGTCTGTGGCAGAATTCTTTATTTCCTTGGTCACGTCTCGTACGATGATACGTCCGGCATCTGAATTAATTGCAGCCGACAGCGGTTCGGTGAGGGGCCAAAGGCCGCGGGGGGTCAGCCAGTTAAAGTTTCCCTCGAGGACATTGGAGCGCTGTCAGCATTCTGCGCTCTCGTCTCTCCAACAGGCTGCGCTCCTATCAGGTTCACATGCATCCTCTAGTTTGAATTACTAATAACACTTTTTGAGGAAGCAAGCAATAAAAGAAAAAGAAGGGGAAAAAAGGAGTTATTTGGATCTTCCAGAGAGCTTTGAGTTACTGGGAAGAAGATTAAAAACTGTATTGATTCGGCGATGAGTAATTAGTATGGTCAGCAAATGTGAATGGAAGGGGGATTGTTTTAACATAATGATGTGATTCTTGCTTTCCCTGCGGGTCATTATCAAAGATTCTCCTCCACCTTTTGTTTGCTCCATGTATGTTTGTGTGTATTTGTGCTGACTTTGCCAAATGAGATGCACACGTTTGTGCTGTACATCTTTGCGAGGACCTTGGTTGACATACACACATTCCCTCAGCCCAACCCTAATGACAATAATTAAAAGGCCGGGGTACGCTTGTAATGAATGGATCTTACAAAGTGCGAGGTATCTGTGAATGTTGTATATCAGAAAGTGTGTGAAGAGGGGGTTTCAGACGCTGTTTCAAATAAATTGACCACTAGAAGAAGAAGTACACTACAATCCTGACTTTTGTCCTAATACAAGACGTTGTTCCACTAAGTAACTGGCAACTTGAAACGTCTCATTCATGTAAACCATGTCCATTCCTATTTACTAAACATTCTGGGGTTTAAGAGTAAAATAGAAAGAAACAAACATGATCCAAAGATGTGAAAACTAGACCAAAATGCCTGCGCTTTTCAAAAATCTTCTCACTTTCCAAGGTCTGAACCTCGCACTGGTAGAAATCCTCCCACATATTGCACAGCCCTGCTCCTACATGGTCTCACTTCAGTACCTCGCTTCATTAAATCACACCCTCTTACCCTTCAGCTTACAACACCGTCACCCTTTTCACTTTTATTCCAGCCTACGGTGCTTTTACAGTTGAGACTTCACCTCTCCTGTTCTATTGTCCTGCTCTGTCTTGTTGTATTATGCTTTATTCTACTCTACTAGCTTCCCCTGCCCGGCTCTATCATGTGCCGTTAGTCTTTCCTATTATATATCTTATTGTCTCCTCTTTTACTCGTTATCCCAGCTGATTCTAGTAATTCTACTCCAGTTGGAGTTAAGTTCTGTCTGCCTTGGTTAGATGCTACGGAATACCACATACAGTATATGCCAAGAGGGGCAGGATAAAAGAAAAGGAGGTGAAGGTTTGGGCTACAGTTTGTCCTTCCACACGAACTCCTTCCCCACCCCCATCTTCCCTATCTGGAAAATTCAATAGACTAACCTTAAGAATTTAATTGATGCTGCCATCGGGATTACAAAAGGGCCGGCCGGCGCAGGCCGGGGACAGCTGATTAGCAGCAGGGGTAATTGTTAATTGATTGATGTATTTCCGTACCTCTCCCCCTTCTATGAGTCTTTTAGAGAGTGTTTTGTTTGCTACAGCGGCAGTGCCAGAGTAGCCGGACAGCGCATTACCATACATCTCCTTCCTTCTTTTATTTGTGTGCTAAGACAAAAGGCAGCTAAGTGTGGTGGGTTTAAGGTCACTGAAATGTGCGTAAAGGGCAGCGATTCCCAGTTCTAGTTGACATGCTCAAGGGGGATTGACAACCCGCAGCCACGGTGTCGGACGTCGATTCTGTCTGTCGTTTTATGAAGTTATCCTAATTCTGCTAACATGCGGTTTCTATTTTCAGACATGAGCGCAGGCAATTAAAAAGGAACAACAAAAATGATTCAGCAGATAAACGGAGCTCTGTGATAGCGAGTAAAAATTAGAAGGAAGACAGGAACACAGTGTGCATGTGTAAAATGGAGGCTTTTGGGGTTACACAATCCTTATTGGTTTCAGCAAACAGAAACAATCTCTCCATTATCCCCTCTTTTCTCTGAGTACAAGGCGCTGTTTTATTCCGGCCCCTCAGTGTGAAAACCCGGGCTGTAACTGTCCGAACGGCGACTACGAAGCTTCCGCTGCAGCTATTTCTGCTCACCCTTGTCCAAGCCAACACCAAACCGACTGCCAAGCCCCCCCCCAGCTCTGGCACAGCACAGGGCTGACCATCAAGCAATTACACGGGAACTTGGCAATCAAGAGGAAATCCAGTCATTAAAAGGGCTTAACACTGGCAGAGGGTCCCCGTTGGTGACGAGCCGAGGCGCCCCTGCACCCGTGTTGAATGGGACCACTGCAGGGACTTGTATTGTAGGGTTTCATATACCAAAGCGTTGGCAGGGATTGAGGGAGTTTGTGTCATTGTGTACATGAACACCCAGCTGTTCACAAACACACACTCTCTCCCTCTCCGACCAGATGTTCTCATTCACACACCAGGCTTCCACAGCAGGATACTATGTCATCGCTGTAGGGTAAAAACCTTGTACTTTTAAAATGTCAACTTTTCACCAACTCTGAGAAACAGTCTCGGTTTGAGCGTGACAACGGCACTTTTTCCACGTCGCTCAATTGTCTTTGAAAAAGACGTTTGAGAGTTTTCTCTCAAACCCCCGTCAACTGTGGCGAAAATGGAAAACCTGGCAAAATTGCACTTGTGAGGTTTTTGCACGATGACAGCAGTGATGTGGAGGCGAGCGCCGCGCCCATTCCCAAGGTTACAGGCTATTGACTGCAGCAGACATAAACAGTATTGGATTAGAAGTAGCACTGGTTGAGGTTTCAACACATTGATTGGGCTTCTCTTCAAGGTTTCCTGGAGCAAAGGCAAGGCCAGCACCCTTTGGTTCAACACCAAAGTGTGTTTGGTATGCACAGCATGGCTAATATCCTGCAGAGTATTAAGTGAAATATGAATTAGTTGAGCCACAGTGGTGCATATATATTTTTCAGAAAGGTGATTTGCATGTTATTTACACCTCATTGAGAGCCCTTACAGCTGTTTCTACATATCAAGAGCATATCTGACTTATTATTTATCTTTTGATCAATCACACCTCAAAATTGACAATATTGCATATTCATCTTAAGTCAATCAAAGCAGATGTGCCCATACTTGATGCATTGGCTATTTACAACCCAAAGTAATCATCACATTACCAGCCAGAGACAGGACTTTGGAACAATGGTACTAGTTCTGCCAATGGCAAATATTTAACATCGAACTTAATTGTAAAACATGTGTAATGTATCAACTAAAGCATGGTTTATGTTATGTTTAGGCAACTTAAAGCACTTGGTTAAGGTTCCAGAAAGATTGTGGTCTTGGTTAATTGTAGAAAAGCATAAAGCATGCACTGGGGTCTGTTGGAGTTATAATAATCATCCAAATCACTGTTTTTCTACAGTAATCCAACAATCATTTACTCAATAAAGGTTGCCAACTCCATTTCAACCATGAAAAAGTTGTATCTGCACAAATTCTGCCCTCCAATGAGCTTGTTTACTGTTATGTTTGGCCAGATATCTATTGGAATAAAAATTAAAATACACTAAGAAACATCAAAACGCAGAAAAGGAAAACAAGGTGCTTATTCCTAATCTGTACACATGTCCTAGGATGGAGGATTCTTGTATTTTTGATGATCTTTAAAACTGACCCTCAGGTCAGTGTCTTCTCTGAAGTCTGCACATGAAGTAAGCTGCAGTAAATATAGCTACATAAAGAGAAGTATTTCAGTTTCTGTCAATGTCAGGCTCAAGAAGGGGGGGAAACAAAGTTTTAAAACTATTGTTAATAGCTAATAATTGAAGGTTGCAACCCTCTAAAATAGCCGTCATGGAGGGCGAGCCGGACATGATCAGCCATCATGCACTCGGCCTCGGAAAGTGCACTTAATGTTGAACTGCCATTGAACTCCTCACAATTAGTTTTGAGTTCAGCAGAGAGCTGAGCACTTTTCAGATGAAGGTATCCCTTAGAGATATTTAAACTCCCTGCGTGCCGGCGCTGCCTCCGGGAGTGTGGATGGGATGGTTATTAATGCATTATTTACACTCGCTTTCTGCTGTCTCCTATTGTGGCTTGGCTTGATTAAAAGGGATATTGCTAGGGTGGCACTTTTAGTTACTTTGTTGCGAAGGACTTTTCCTAGTTCTTTTTTGAAGTATTGCAAGTTTTGGGGTCTTATATTAAAAGCAAGCCTACTAGCTGCATTTCATCTTCAAGTTGAACACAGATTCAGTGATCAGGTCTTCATAGAGATGTCAGCAAGTGAAGTCATTGTGTTCAGGGATATACTTTAGCAGACGCAAATAAAGTATTTTAGTTTTTCTTCATTTGTCTTCACAATAGAACTTCTCAGTATTATCATACTGAGAAGACTACAACGGTAGGGTTTGTGAATGGATGTACTTGTGAGATGTGTGTAAACATGGTTTTCCGAAACAAACCGGAATGGCTGAGAGTGTAAGATCAGAGTGTATACTTAGCTATTAGCATTTAACATTCTCCTCAGAGCTAGGAATTATAATTACCTTGCACGGCAACTGGATTCTCCCGAAATTACCACGTATCACACAAAAATCCATCTCGTCAGGCTTCAATTAATGTGTTTGTGTCAGAGCAGCATCGAACCGACCAATCAGCGTCCTGTGAGGAGCTCCTGGCAGCTACAAGCGTGGTTCAGTTGTGTGTTGATGACAGCAACTGTTTGTTCAAAACAACAAAATGATAGACAAATGGTTAATCCAATCCCCTGATAGGGATTTTTTTTTGAAAGAGCATCCACTTCCCGAACAGTTTCAATGATGGCTTCTCAGATAGTTCCGTGTAACAAACCATCTGCCGTGGTTGTGGCAGCAACATATTTGCCCTAGGAGGCAGAAGTTTGGCATGGGGGTCAGAGGTGGTGCGTTTGAAAATAATGAATCCGTAGATGCATGGGTAAATTATTTAGATCCTATACTTAAGTAAAAGTACTAATACCACATACACAAATACCACATTAATAATGTAACTTAAGCAGAAGTGTGTAGGTATCAATAAGTAAAATATACTTAAAGTATTAAAGCTATAGTGTGTAGTTTATGTCTCCCCATGAGGAATTCTAAGTAGTGAAAACAACACTGTCGGCGCATCCATGTGATTCAAGCCTGCCGTGATCACTCAAAGCCCCCCCCGGCTGGTAGTCAAGGAGGACACAAAGGATTAAAAAAACATGACAGATTCTTCAGAAGAGAGAATTATCTTCACTGAGTGGGAAAGTCGCCGGACGCCACAATCTTCTGAACATAGTCAGACTGACAGATACAGAGAGAGTAGTGTGGAGCTGATAATCTTAAATAGCTTTGTAGCAAATCATTTAGAAATGGCTTGAATGTAATGGACGTTCATTATTATCAAAACGTTACGCACTGAAGCTTTAAAAGTCAAAAGAACTTCTCACATTTTAGAAACTGGAAACGATCAAAACAGTTCTGGGAATCCACTGTGAAGTCTGTGAAGTGTTTAATTGGATCATCATTTCAGCTGGACTTGTAGGCCGTTATATTGTTGGGTAGGTTAATTCATAATTAAACATTGTTTTTCATAAACTACAGTACATGGATTTTGTGTGCAAATATTATTTAAAGTAACTAGTAACTAAAGCTGTCAGATGAATGTAGTGGAGTAAAAAGTACAATATTTCTCTCTAAAATGTAGCGGAGTAGAAGTAGAAAGTGGCGTGAAAAGAAAGTACAAGTACCTCAAATTTGCACTTCAGTGTAGTACTTGAGTTAATATACTTAGTTACATTCCACCACTGTATTCCACTCTCTTTATATCAGAGTCAAAAATACTAAAACCTGGAACGCTGTATCCAAATAACAGATTCATTGCAACTGTTTTAGGCATCATTTTAGACAAAATTACCCCGTCACCTCGCTTGGTAACTTATGGCATCTCTGTTTGAATTTCAGATGTAGCTCTGAAAGTTTAAATAAAGTTTGGCTGCACAGCATGAGTTCATGATGACTTACTGGGTTAAAAATGTAATTGGTTAATGATATAACTGGTGCTCAAAATGTGTGGTGAGGAAGCAGGTTAATAAAGAAAGATGTCCAATTTTACATTAAAATGTGTTTTAGTACAGTACATTAAGTAATGATAATAAATTTTATTTATACAGCTCATTCATTTCTTAATACTCAAAATGTCTATACCTAAGCCATAACTTTATCATTAATGTATTCAGTTTTTTTACAAGGGGAATATGTGAAGATATATGCTCAGTTAAATACTTTAAAATGTCAAAAAAGCCACTAGGATAGTAAGACATAAGTCTTACCATAACTTCAGAGCTGTCTTGAAACCCGCCAGCCTTCATCTCTAATTATTATTACATTCTTAATAGGACTTCAGCGCTTCACGCTCATTTAATTGGAACATTGTCTTCTAGTGCGATGACGCAGGATGAAACGTGGGCCTTCTCGTCCCCCAACAATAATTCCCTGGCTAAATAAATAAAGTCCTCCTTATACGGGACGGTCATGGAGGACCATGTTTTAGCAGTATTCTAATTGAAATACATGATTCCGACAGCTTGTTTCTGCACTTAGTCGCAATGAACCATATCTTATTCGTCATTAAGTAATTATGAATACTAATGCAAATAAAGCACCTTTCAAACAGAGCCCCGCCGCTCGCTCTCCTCTCTCTGTATCTCTCCCCGCGAGGAAATTAATCACTCGCTCCTCGGCGGAGGGGAAGACAGCGAAGGAAGGCAGCCAGCTGCGGGACGGTCACTTCACTCTCTCTTCTGTCGAGATATGAAAGAGAGTAGAGACATTAATGATGTCTCGGGGATTCCACTGGGAAAGTGAAAGGACTCAAAGGGGAAAATGAGAGCACTACTTGGTTTTTTCCCTTTTTTCTTCTTCCACTGTTCCTTGTTGCTTTAATAAAAGCAAGGAAAGGAATGAGAGAGGGTAGAGGGAAAAAAAAGAGGTAGTCGCTTAGAAGTCTCCCATAAAGCACAAGCCGGAGCATTTTGCAGCAATTACAGACAGATTGGGGATTTAGATATTAGTGCCCGGTGGTCCATTAGCTGGTAATTTGCCTGTCTTTTTTCTCCACTCCTCAGTAGAGGAGTGTTAGCGCTAAGATCTCTACCACTCTAATCCTGTAAATAATAGCTGCATGGAGAAGAGAGGAGAGAGCTGGCGTCTGATCGCTGAGTGACACTGAAGATAGCTGAGTGGAAGGGAAGAGACGGACGGACGGATGGATGGATGGTTGGATAGGTGGGTTCACGGTACATGTACACACATAAAGGTAGTCTCTTTAAACATCAGTATAATGCCAAATTAATGGTAATACAATGGGATAATTGCTTGTAATGACAAAGTATCCTTCTATGTTCCAAAATAGTCTAAATCTTTGCAAAACCCCACTGACATCTACAAACACTTAAAGGATTAGAGGTTTGGGGGTGATTTCACATCTGCTTTAGTAGTTTAGTGGTAGAGTGGGGTGACTTAAAGATGGAGATAAGCATTAAAGAACCAGTATAAAGAAATCTAAGAGGAAGCTCAAAGTAAATTGTGCACCATAAAGCAACAGAAGAGTAATTGGCATGTCCATAAAGCCTGTTATGAGCCACTGTTAGCAGTGTATTGAGAGGGGACAGTAGTTGTCCCTGTGGCCTAGCCCTGGGACATGCAAGCTCGGGGTGACATTAATCACGGTCCCCCCAGTCATCGATCGCTCGGCTAATGGTTCCGCTTATCACCTCACTGGTTTCAGAAGGGGCAAAAGCCAGAGCCGTTCAGGGACATCCTCGGCCTCTTTCGTCCCTTTTCTTTTCTTTCTCTTTTTGTTTATTAATTGTAGCACACCTTAAATCATCTTCTTCTCGCATAATAATGAGAGTCCAGTTCATATTCCAGCCCGAGGCGAGGGCGCAAACATTAAAAGCCAAGAACACTGTGGCGACTCATTAAAAAACATTTTCCACTACGTTGTTTACATAATGGCTCTGCTGCATTACTATATCAGTGGCGGCGTAAAGACTAGCCATCCATCTTTCTTTCCTCCTCCCCTTTTCCCACCTCTAATCTCTGCGCTCTCATCTCTCTTTGCAAGGGGAAGAAGGTTAGCCGAAATCTCTACAGATCAATTCGGATGGGGGACCTGCCCTTCAGAGGGAGGAAAGGAAGGGGGGAGTAGACAAAGTGATGAGAGAATGAGTGAAGCACAGGAGCAGTGGTAGTGATGAAGGGAGGGAAGTGGAGGGAGCAACGGGTGGTGGGACGGAATAAAGGATGAGACGATGGATGGAGGAGTGAATGGAGGAGAGGGCGATGTGACATTTACATATCGGCGGAGCACCAAAGAGCGGTGAACAGACTAGCCAATCTCGCTAATAAGTCAGCACGCTAGTTGGCTAGTTTCCTGGTCTCCCCTCGGCTCTCTGCCCTAATAGGAAGTCTCCGTGGGATGAGAGGCATCCGCGCTATTAGTATCTGTCAATCTGGCTGAAGAAGGCAAACTCCAGGGACCCTCAGGATCAGTGGCCCTTTGGGGTGGGACGACTTGGCGGGCCCCCTTAAAGCCACAGGAGAGATGGCCCCTGGATACTGTGAAAGCCAAAAACCTAGATCTTGGGGGATCTGTGGTTCTAGGCCTGCACAGAGAAGAGAAGAAGGGATGAAGGCTGTGGAGGAAAATCTATTTTATCTAAGTTTTTTTGGAGATTCTGTAGATTTGGAACATTTCCTCTTTTCATAAAATATGAATGAGTGGATAGTAAATGTTAAGTCAAGTCAATTTTATTTATATAGCCCAACATCACAAATTTGCCTTAAAGGGCTTAACAATCTGCTCAGCATGTGACACCCGCTTTCATTAGATGCTCGACTCGAGATGAGTTACGTGATGATCATAATAATGTGATTCACATGTTTTAAGTGACAAGAGACAATCTCAAAGGACACGAAAAAGAAAAAAATAACAGACTTCATTCACACAGAAAAACTAAGCAAGATCTCAGTTCACCTTGCACTGTTTGACACATGACCTCTGATTATAGCACACAGAGACAAAATAGCCTGAGGAATACCACCTTGACAGATGTCATGCAGATTCTCTGGATGTGGCCAGTGGCCATATCGTTGTGTTTGCTGTTGAGTAGTGGGTGATGAGGATTGATATTCTGAAACACTAAATAAGCTTGTCTCCTACTTAAAAAAAAGAGCAATTTTTAGACCCGAGTCATAATAATATGGTGCACTGTTTGAATATAAAACCACTGTGGGAGGGACCATGCTGCAGTCACAACCTTTTTAGAGTTATCTTTCCGACTTCTGAAGTGAATATTTCTACCCAAAAATAAATACTCTGACTAGTAATCACGGTGCAAATGTGGTCCACTACTCTCCTGCTGTGTAGATGACACCCGACAGTTTTCATATATGAACAGAGTGGCATTAAGTTAGGGATAATCATGTTCTGCTGCTAATTTAAGGTAATGACAGTATGTGAGTTCATACTGTCTCTCCCCCCCTTCCCTCCCCCATGCATCGGTAATGAGGCGCATGCTTATTGACTGAGGGTGGAGATATGATTATTTCTCATCCCCTCCTCCGTTCCTCCGTCTCCCCCCCTTCTGTCTCAACATTCTCTTACGCTCTCCCCACCCCAGCCATTCATCAGAAGGGGATAAGGCATGTTTGTTGCATGTATATTGATTTTGCTGATTGTAAGAAAGCAGGGAGACTCATTACGCATCAAAGACGGAGGCAGAGAGGCAGAGAGGCCACCAGGGGCCAAGTAGTGTCTCTGCAGGCCTGCATGGTCCGCAGCTTGATGATCTGGTCGAGATTAATACTTAGACGGAAGATGGGCTCTCAGAAGAGCTGGAATAATATATATTTCCAAGGAAATCCTGTGAACCAATTCCAATACAAAATAGCCTCTTTAAAAAAAAATACAAGTGCCTCTTATGTCAAGACACTGACACTCAAATAAAAAAAGTTTAATACATGGAAATATATAGAGAGAGAGAAAGGAAAGAGAGACGATGAGAGAGAGAGAGAGAGAGAGAGAGAGAGAGAGAGAGAGGGTATCTACGTAAGAGTGACATAACACTGTTGTGACATATGAACATGAACACATGAACCCTAACTGTTTTAACCCAAAACCAAATGACATTTACTAAAATGAGTGCTATGTCAGAAATGTTTATGACTTCTTTGTAATGTTTACGACATGTTCATGGCACTCTTTTGTAAAATACCTATATGTAAGATACCTTCAAGTAAAATGTAACCCAGGAATCTGCGAATCAAACATACAAATATTTCGAGGAGCTCAGTCAGGTGGGAAGGCATGCCCCATATCTAAACGCCGTACTAATTCTAAGCAGGTTTTTTGAGTTTGCAGTGAGTTCACACTGAAAATAAGTGACAAAAAAAGTACACTAAGCACGCAGTATTAAGAGGAAATAAGAGATGCTGAGAGCTGGATCAAATAAAATTAAACAATGTTGGTGAGCTTTTGGAAAACAAAAAACACGTGTTGCCTCTTTGTAAAATTGAATTGATCATAATTAATCATTTCCAGTCACCATGGTGTTGATTTCTTTTCTTTTTTCATGCTAAACAAATATACTATGACACTTAGTTTGTAGAACATACTGTATTGAATTAGTATGTACTGTTGAAGTACTTGAAGAATTTGGGACATGCTGACATGTAACCCTGTAGACATGACTGCTACTGGATGAGGCTGTGGTTGAAGACATTTGTT
>NC_045756.1:1382500-1396278 GCF_008692095.1 Etheostoma spectabile
TGTTTATCTAACAACCATCCCCCCCTCCCCCCCATTTCTTCCATCATGTTTGTCACTGCAGTGAACATGACATCATCATTTAGGCCACAGTAAAGTCAGTTGAACAAAAGCCAACATAAATAGGCCTACTTATTGGTTGTTGAAAGTTTCAAAGTGCAGACAGTATATTTCCATGTTTTTCTGAACCTTTTGACACCTAATGGTAGACATACCACTTATAGCACACTATAGTCCTATAATGCATGCTTCATCTTATCAACCTGCCCCAATAACCCCCAAACTGAGAGGAATCACAGCACTTGAAAACTATCAAAGCGCCCAAAGTATCCTCTAGAAGTGCATTTGTTGCTCGTATTGTGGCTATACCAAGAGTTGGGTCACTTCCACTCGGGCTAATGAGTTTGCTGGCAGCATCGTTCTGTTGTCTAATGACATCGTTGACACCGATGCTACATATTGTGTCACAGGCCTCTGGCAATCGCTCAGCAGCTGATGTCCTCACTTTGCCACCAGGGGCACACCGCCTGGCACAGTAGACTGATGGCTTTGGCAGGGACTCGCGAAGTCACCCGCTGCTACTGTGGCACAGTTTGCCGGACACATCAATTTGTTCCCCCGCCATTGTGAGGGGCGATCTCTCTGGCGCCGGTCCAGAGCTCGCCGCTTTCGGCCTCATCTGCATATCTTTGTTATCCGGTGCTGGTTCTGAGGCAGAGAAAAGGTAGAGAGGAAAGATAGACAGAGGGATGACGAGTTGTGCCTCGCCATCTGGGCTCTGTTTCCTCAACGGCCACAAATTAAAACTCAACCTGTATAGAGAGAAGAAAGAGGGGGGGGGTGTAGAATTGTCAAAAGGCAACAATACTTCTAATCTCTTTCTCCCTCTGTGCATTTTCAAAAGGGGGGGAGAGGAAGAAAGGCGCTTTAATAATTAGAGGGGTAGAAAGCTCAACCAGATGAAACAATGTCCCCCTCCTCTTTTTCTCCCCCTATCGTCTGTAATGACTGGAGCGCTGATGGAGAGGGCTCTTTGAGGATGACATTCAAATGCTGACATTTGAATTATGTCTGTTTATCAGAGGGAGAATGGCCCGCCCGCTTTTGTTGTGCCTCGGGTTGCAGGTACTCAAGCTGGTGGGTTTATTTTAATCGCACATGCACACACACACACACACCCACACACACACAACACACACACACACACACACAGCACCCACACACACACACACACACACACACACACACACACACACACACACACACACCATTATGGCTCATAGGTGTCCTAAAGGGGCAATTTTAGATGGTTTTGTAAAAGTACGGGAGAGTGTAGAGACAGTGTACACTAAAAACTTTAATGGGTTTAATTTCAAGCATTTACAGCGGAAGAGCCATCAAATTGTAACAACCAACATAAAATCACTCATCGTCACTAATCCCCGACTGTATTGCCGGTTTATCTGCAAGGCTTACTTCCTTGTGAGGACAAGCGCGGACACCATTCGGTGGCTAAAATGCTAAATTTCAACACAATCCATGTTAACCTTCAGAAAGCATCATGCACTTATAAGGGAGAATAAATTTGCATGGGGAAGATTTATTGTCTATCAGTAAATGGGCTGCAATGCAAAACAAAGGCCACTCCACAGTGGTGTGGTCCCTCCTCGGCTGCTTGTCAAAGTTGGGATCTAAAATCGGGACGATCCATCACGTTGGCACATGAAAAATTATGGAATTCACCCCCGAGGAAATGTATTCACGGGACATGGGTGTAAATGGCTGTTTAACAAAGGCATTCAGAAGTCAGCGGTAAACGCAGGTCTGCAAGGTGCGCAAAACCAAAAGGGAGGGGAGAAGAGAAGGAGTGGAGATGAGGGAGAAAACAGCACCCTACAATTATCAAGCTCACCATCTGAGGGCTATTTCACTGCTGTACTCCCCTGCATATTACATATCACAAGTGAAATACTTAAACAAGCATTCATAAATACATACATACACAAGCTGCTAGGTGAGAAGTGGGAGGCAATTATCTACATCTCTCCATTAATTATTGCAAGAGAGTTTTAATTTTCTGTGAATGTGGAATGTACCTGCGAGGGCAGCGGTAGGTGGTATAAACTGCAATTTGTGTAAATGGACAATGTACGAGTTGAAATGGTTATTCTTATTTATATGTGAGCAGGCTATACCGTGGTGCATTGACCGATGTATGAAAATGTGGATATTTTGTTATCATTTCCAGTTTTTACAATTTGTCACCGAACACGGAAAGTAGCAGAAGCTCCGAAAAAACTACAATCCTACATTTCCCACAATGTGACTCAATGGTGTCTATCATAAGACTCTCCCTGCCACTTGACCCTGCACACATTTTTCAAACTTGACACCCCCAATATGCAACACAGGCTTGTTAAAAATGTATAGTATCCAAGCCCAAGGTGAAGTTACCCTGATGACATCACCATGACATCAGTTGTGTTCCCCAGACTCGTAGAAGCTCCTCCAGAGCCCCGACAGTCATTATACAAACTGTTCACAAGCTGAGTTGTGCTCCCCATGACGAGAAAACAGAGCTTCATATTTAAAATTGGTGTAGTATCCCTTTAACAACACATTAACAATACATTGTGAATTGCTCAGCAATTTATTTTCTGATACTTTCACACACTGAATATGTGTAGCATGCGTAACGTTTTCTGCATGTTTGTGACTCTAGTGTACCGGGGTAAATACATGTTTAGACATTTATACGGTAGGGGATGTGTTGTACTCACTCTACACACACACACACACACACACTAAGTGGAAGTTATATGTTCATGGACCAATTTGAAACAAAAGTCCTTCTGTATGTATGCATATACATTATGTCTGTCCATGTGTGCTTTTCATTCCCCTACACTGATAGCACAGTCCCAACATTTACCATGAGAACCTGCATGCAAATCCCTCTCCCCTCCGGTGGATGAGCTGCATGATCACCATATTGGCATGTGAAAATAATATAGATCGGGAATGTGAGAGGGAGACCAAGTGGAAAATGAGATGATTGCTAAAATATGTCCTGCCCGATAAACTGAAATTGCATTTATCTAAATGCTTGCAGGAGCCATTCCATATAAGACGTCTTGATGTAGAAACTCTTTAACGTGGGTTTTGATAGGTGTTGCACAGAACAATCATGATATCCTGTGGGATGGATTTTTTATCATTTTTCACCCATGTTCTCTATTGTTGACTGTAGCTTTAGCTGTTTGCAGTTAATTCCACTCTTAAGGTGAGAAGGTCAAGCTCAAATCCTCTCTGTGCCTGCCTTCTCTCTCGGGGAAAGCATTGTTCAAATTTACTATGTTTCCCAGCAGCCCTGAAGGCCCAGCATGCACTGAGTGCCGCCTCATGTTCGGCAGTGGGGAAGCCTCGCTCACTAGTTCAGAGTGGACAAAATCTAAAAACACTGACAAGGTATTTACAGTCCAGCTGACCAGTCACTGTGGACAGCTGATTCAAAGTATTTTATCAGAATACAGCATGGAAAATATGCTTAGAAATATCAAAAAAAATATTGTATAGGATAGAACAACATAAAGTAACTCTGCTAAATAAAACATCACATTCATTGTGAGTTTCACTCCCATTCATTTTAAACAAATTGTATATCTGAATTCAATAAACATATTCTATAGGCTCAGCCTGCCACTTAAAAAACAAAACCATTCCAGTGGTTCCAGGGTATTGGAAGTTTGAAAACATCAATTGGTCATGTGACAAGGAAATCAATTTTCAGATTGACAGCACTCAGTAGAGCTATACAATTATCAAGTTATGAATCAGAGATTTGTTTTTGTTGTGTACATATTGATCTTGGGCGGACAGAGCTACGGGAACAGCCTGGGGAAGGAACTTGTTTTGGTGGAACGTGTACGTTCAAAAGTTGTTTTAGTGCAACAGAAAACTCAGATTAGACAGATAGTCTAGCTAGCTGTCTGGATTTACCCTGCAGAGATCTGAGGACCAGGTAACCATAGTCCTCAGAAATCCACCGGAGTTTACAACGCCAACACAAAGAAAGCGGAAGGTAACGGACATCTGGCCCAAAAGAGGGACCTCCGGCAGAATTTACGGCGTCACCAGAACAATCCCGGGAGTGGAAGGTCATGGATGTAGACTATGTCATAGGTGATACCCAATCATCAGAGCAGTGCATGTAAACTTATGGTAATCAAAAGGCCCAACGCTTGTACACACAACAGGGTGTTAAAAAACAAAAAACAAAAAATTGTTGCTATGTTTTGTTGGAGCTGAATGTGGCCCAGCTCATGAGAATCCGTGACACCCAGATTCAAAGCTGGCGCGCAGTGCTGTGACTGACAGCAGCTTTGTCGTCCAACACATAAGGTGTAATGTGTCATTTCCAAACAAACAACCCCTTCTCTTACAGGTTAGGGTCAAGCTCAGCTAAGGTCAAGCCCCCCGTACAACACCAGGGTTGTTGGAAACACACAACAGCCCCTTTGTTCTGGGAGTCGCTGCTTGAGTGAACACGCTTTGGGTTGGGACTGCTGTTTTCATTTAGTTGTTGCTCCCGGGGCAGTTTTTCCCCTCATCCTACTCCTCCCTAGATTTCATCGCCCATACACTGGGAGATGATTTTGTGAATGAAACCATGCATATCCTCGCAGCCTTTATGATGGTAATGAGTAGCAGTGGAGGAACAATGAAGGGAGAATGCTGGGATTTAGGGGTTATGGTTGTGGGAAATAAGAGGAGGTGCATGTGGGTGTCTGTTTGTGTGGGTGTCACTGACGGCTGAAAGCCTCCAAAATGTCAACTCAGACACAACTGCTCGGCTTTAGCATGCTGGTAAATTATTTTTGATGCCATCATCTTTGCTGTTTTCATAAAATTCAAAAATCAAGGTTGTCACAACATTATGCTTTTAGGCAGAAAATGCAACTTTGATCATTGCAAAAAAAAATGAATTTGTTAAAAAAGCTATTTTGGGCCTTTAAAGCCCTTCAGATGACGCACAAGTCCAATCATTTCTCACCTGCTTGCTGATAAAAGATATTCCTAAAAGCAATGGCTGATAACCCATTGCTTATCTAAGGGGTACGTATGTTACTATTGTTACAGAGTGTTTGACATCATTGTACGCTGTAATGTTTTTTTACTCTAAAGTTGCTGAAGCGGCTGCTGTTTCATTCCTGTCGGCTCTCTGTGGCGGGCGGAGCTGCTGCTAGACTGACATGCGCATACACAAACACACACGGTGGAGGCAGGAGTACTGCAGATGAGACGTACAGGGTGACCTAAATACGCTCGTTATTGTAAGTGCAATGACAAGTTAAAGTCCAATAAGTCCTTTATCAAACTGTATAAATGTGTGTCCCAGGCCAGGATAGAAAATTAACAATGTAAAGATCAACAAGCCACTGACTGTGACATATGTTCATATTTGATTTACTCAATAAATTACTATTTCTTGTCTTAAATCCACTAGCCATTTTCATATTATACCGACATTTGCAGCATCCTGAGCCTTTTTGGTAAGTTTCCTAGGAAATCTCAACCCAGAGTAATTAATAAACAGTAATAGTTAATATTCTCCTCAAAACAGGTTTACTTTTTATTTTCAAAGAACTAGACAAAAACACTTTTCACTTTCAAATTGCAACTTTTTTGTTTTACAAAAAATCAGGCATTTTGGGCTGCAACAATCTAAAAAACGGCTGAGAAATCCTGCAGGGACTGCCCCATGTGTTTTCATGTGTTATGGTGCGCATTCACCAGCGTTTGTTATTGTTGTGGTACGCGTAGGCTACTCCTGATTTTGTCAGTCATCTGATATGCTGTGTCTGTACGGTCCTATCCGGTCCTATTCATGGTAGCCTACTCGTGGACATTGCGTTGTCATGTAACGTAGTAGGGGGCCCGCCTTGATAATCCTGCATAAAGGGCCGGTGCTGGCTCGTTACGCCACTGGTAAGCAGCACTTTATTGTTGTCGCTGGGCCAGGTGGAGATAATTTGACCTACTTTGTATCCTGGTGGTTTATAACAATGCAGAAGAAAAAGTTTAGGGTCACTTTCCACTTTCACAAATTTCCATCCCAGTCCATTATAGACAGAATACCAGCTGATCTGTGTGGGTGGCTGATCTTTAATGCTCCATCTACATTGCCATTATCAGCAACCATTCATACAATGTTCCAAAGGCACATTTTGTTCACTAATCAGATATCATTTTAAAAACTGCTGCCCTGGTTAAAAAAAACAATGCAACTGATCTGAGGTGGTATTCTGTCTATCATGGAGTGCAATGGAAATTTCTAAGTGACGCCAAACTTTTGACCGGTAGCAGACATAAAAAAAATAAAGAATTTTTAAAAAAAAGAAATCGCTTTTGCACAAGAGTCACAACATCTGTGTGCAAGCGTGTGGATGCATCTATGTATGTATGAATGCTGGTGCTTTGTGCAACTTTGTGTGTCTGCATCTGCAAGCTGTACCAGAGGTCAGAGGTCATCATCACGTTTCCCCTGTCCTCCCTCACTACATTCTCCGTAGCAATCTGCCAATGCCAGCCTCCTTTTCTTCATCGCGGTTACATCTCCGGTTGCACAGCAAAAGGATGTGTCAACACACAACACGTCTGGCAATAAACCACTTCGCCATGGCAACGACAAGCAAGGAACATTTTTATTAGTGCTGGGTAGAGCCAGTGAGGAAGATAGATACAGAGAGAGAGATACAGACAGAGAGAGAGCAAGAAAGAGAGAGAGAGTTGGCACAAAGTCAAGAATGCCAAACGTTCCGGCCGTCCCTGCTCCCTGACAAAGGCCTCGGACAATTAGGATGAAAAATAAGCCTGCTGTCGGATGCTGTTGTCTACTGTTTTCCATCCTTCAGATGCCCTCCACAAGGAGGCTCATTGGTCAGTCCACCTCAAAAACACATCTTTAAATGAATACTCGTCCTTCCACTGCAGAGGAATGAAAGGTAAAGGGAGGGGGATGACACTTGATTTGTGAGGCAACCCACAGTCATTCTAAACACAGGAAGTGATGTTATATATATAACTGAAGTATCTGTCGTGTATGTTTGCAGCAGGTAGCCTGGAATAAACTGAAGTGAAAAAGAGTACACATCATGAAACAGAAAGCCATCATGGCAGCAAAGTAAAGACCACTTGCTATATACAAACTTCATCAACAGGAAATCTCAGAATAAGGACATCCCATAACCTCTGTTTGACTGACAGATGGTGTCTGGCAAGTACAGTACATACACACCACAGCCAGACAGAAATCCATCTAATGAAAAAAATACATGATGTAAATCAAACCAAAATTCACTAATTGGCCAACAGACGATAAAAATCAACAACAACAATCCTTTTTGCAACAAAGTAATTGAAAAGCAAAAAATGCCTAAAATTTACCGGTTGGAGCTTGGAATTAAGTTTCACTTCGACTCAGAAACCGCTTCACTACAATTGGATATTACATTATGATTAATTGAAAATTTTTTTGGATTAAATGACAGTTAAGTGCATTGTTAGTTGCAGCCTTTTGCTGTATATCACTGCCAATCAAATAAATAAAAGAACAATGAATGTGCATTAAAAATACAAACATGGCTTACCGACGCATCATTTAACTTGCAGGACAACTAATATACAGAATGGTTTTACTAAGAAGTATACGAGTAAGTGCCTTTTCTCTTTCAATATGAAACAACTGTACCATCCAGACATCTGGCGGGGCTCCTTTTGCCGGGCGGCTTTCCCTGTGACACCGAGTGCGGCTGAAAATTGAGGGGCCGCCGCGGTTTAATCGTTATGTGATTGTTTGAGCATGTTACAGCTTGTAGGCGCATAGACACAGACCACACCAGCAGACAGAAACACACTCCTACAGACTTTAATGTGCACAGACACAGACACAGACACACACAGACACACACACAGACACACAGACACACAGACACACACACACACAGACACACACACAGACACACACACACACACACACACACACACGTGTGTACTGTATGTGAAGGCTTCTGCATGTTGGAGAAAGTTTAAACAGCTCCCACAAACAGATTACACGGATTTCACCAACTCATTGATGTTGACATGCAAGATTAGCCAATCACCAAGCTGTAAACCCCTCAACTGTAACCATATGGTAGGAAACGTACAGTAAATAGGGACTTCTTTTACTAATAAAATCTACATAAAATATAAAGTGTTTGCCTTTTTTACAACTTTAATGAAGAATTCAGGGTCAACAAGGGATATCTGAGCAGTTAACTGCCTGTATGTGTATATGTGTGTGTGTGTGTGTGTGTGTGTGTGTGTGTGTGTGTGTGTGTGTGTGTGTGTGTGTGTGTGTGTGTGTGTGTGTGTGTGTGTGTGTGTGTGTGTGTGTGTGTGTGTGTGTGTGTGTGTGTGTGTGTGTGTGTGTGTGTGTGTGTGTGTGTGTGTGTGTGTGTGTGTGTGTGTGTGTGTGTGTGTGTGTGTGTGTGTGTGTGTGTGTGTAGAGCATTTGTATTAGTGTAGGGCTGAGAGACGGCCCTGGTAATCCCTCACAGTAGGTCAACCACTCAAGGAACTGCACCATTATCGGCTTTAGCTTCATTTTATTAAATCGCCACATCCCTGTTGTTTGTGTTAATGGGCTAATTTGTACCGACACCGAGCAAAGGATACAATCAATGATATGGTTTTATAAGGAGACTTAATCAGATAACAACTTTGTTCTACCCGGTAATTAGAAGCAGGAGTCAACCTGGAAGAGGAGACCAGACCTTTCTCAGCCCGAGCCCCCGGTGCACCGTGGGAATGGAGGTCGCAGGTCAATTTCAAAATTAGTTAAGCTTGACAGGCTGCCACTGACCTGCACAGGTGCTCCCACTTCCCCTGCTGCTTTGCACTTCCTCCTGCCACCCGGGGGTCGCAGACATTGGGCCCCAGTCTCCCTGCACTCCCCCCAGCCCCACCTCCGCCACCCAGCTCCCCAGGACCAGTCCTGATCCATTAGCAGAACCATGGCAAACCCCAGGCCTGCTGAGAAGACCAAAGACCACCATAGGGCTAATGCAAAAGCTTAAAGCACATTCAGCAGAAGAACATAGTCAGGCTGAGTGTATGCACACCTTGTACCGTAGGTATGCATTGCTCAGTGAACTGTATGGTTGCTTAAAGTCTTGGCACGCAACTGCAGCTTGGTAAATCCACTCATGGAGGATATCTTACAGACATCAACTGCAGGGGAAATTAAGAGTTAAGACTGCTTTTACACACATAAACATGAAAACAAATTCCCCTCCCTCCCTACTCTTCACCTCCTCTCGGCCTGCCGTCTGTACTTTCAGTATGTTTTTTGGAGGGGGGGCTGGTTGTTATTGGCGCATCAGACTGAGAGAAGAGAAGCTAGGCCGTTGTTTTTGAGCCCCGCTGCGGTGTGGCCTCCCGCTGCTTGGCCTGCCATGTGTAATTAAACATTTGGCCCTCCACAATTACTCAGCAGTGTACACATGCCAGTGTCTGGCCATGCACAATATGCATTTCAAAGAGCACCAATTCCCTTAAAAGTGCTGAACTGACAGCAGCAAGGGGAGAACCAGGGTGGGGCAGGATGGGTTGAAGGGGAAAAGAGGAGGGTGAGATTAAGGGGGCGTCCACAGGGATGGACTGATTAGAAAATAAAATAAACTTGAAGTGGAAATTAAAAGTGGACCAGAGCAGGGAGGCATTTTTTCAAAGGGGCAGCTAACATGCTAACAATTACCAAATCTTGTTTGTTGTCTTTGTATAAAAAATAGACGCTTTCTAGCACCCTTTTGTGCTGAGAGATTTAGACAAACTCAAAACTCTACTGCCATGCTAGTGGGCATATGTTGCTGCAGCTAAAAATGTTTCTATACAACACAAGGAAACAAGCTCTTAAAACTAAATTAAATTACTGTTAATACTGTGATTCAGGATGACTCTTACCCCAATCAGGTATCTCTTGATGTCACCGCAGCCACATGGCCACGCTGCCAAACCTAAACCAGCGGAACATCCCAACATCAAAACCATCTTGGCGCTGCCAGTGGCCTTCTGTTTACCCTCCTGACAGTAATGGAATTCACACACAGCCGCCGACTGACAACAGAACTGCTCCGAATTTATGCAAGCACATACATTAACATTTGACATTGTGCGTGTCCACGGGTGAAAGGTTCTAAATTGCAACCTGCTATTAAAAGGAAATGAATAAATAACAGAAAACAACCAATCAAACAGCCATGCTTGCTTTGTGTGAATGCAACAATGATGCAAAGAAATGAAGAAGCATGGGGAAAAACCCCAAACAAACAGATTAGTGCATATGAACGCTTACAATATGATAGCAAAAAAATAAAGGATGCATCATCTGCAAGTCTTTAGAGCAGAAATATAATAGACAGGTGGACCAAATGGCCACAACAAGTTTCTCTTATTGACACTGCTGTCTAACACTCTTCGAGTGTTTGTAACCCAGTCAGAGCTTCCCAGAGACACTAAAGCTCCTTGTGAAATGACAAACCAGCAGCTCAGGCATCGGTAAGCGCACCCAGACAAATACGACCCCCGCCGCAAACACCCTATCAGGACTTGAGGAGGAACAGCACACTGGCATCCAGCTGTCACTTAGACTCTCCAAGACATGCATACCTCTGCATTCTGCCTCTCAGAAAATAAAAACTTTCCTCTCCTTCCCCCACCAGTGTGCCAAGACATGTGAATCTGCCACTTTTCCCTTATTGATAAGCTTTGACAAAGGTCTCAAGTCAGTGCAATAATGCAATAAGCTGAGGGGCCAACAGGGACAGGAAGAAGGTGGATTTCATGTGTTCCCCTCTCTCTGCTGTATGTGTGTGCAGTAAAAATGAGGAGACTAAGCTCCCCATCTCTCTGAGAAAAAAACAAAACAGAACACAAACACTCATCCTCTAGAGTTCCCCCATGAACAATGTGGATTCTAAAAGAAGAAACCTCTCCGCCAGCCCCTTGTCAGCACTGAAAGCTACCAACACATCACAGAGACGTTGGCAGCACCACCTGCCTGTGAGGCCCCAGTATCCCCTCCTCAGCCTCTTGTGTGCCATAGAGGTGCCTGTGTCCATGTCCCTCTATTGTGGCGTGGACTGGAGGGGGTATTGTGAACCTTGTCAACGGCGCTGCCATCTCCGTGCCAGCTGGCTGGGCGTGAGTGGCGAAGGGGGTGAGGAGTGAAAGCAACAATGCAAAGATCTGTGCACAATGGGCGGCCGTGGAAAGGAGACATTGTTCCGCCATGATTGGCCATGCCAGCTTTTTCCGTGCCCACGTACGCACAACATCTCGTCAAAGTGGGGCTGAATTTGGGGCCAGAGGCACTGGTTCATATTTGAGAAATGTACCGAGATGTAGAGCAAGGTGCACCCATTTCATCAACATGGTTTCCATTTTCTTCTCTCCACATGTCCACATGTGCACAATGCACACGCATACACAGATATCCCCTCGCCCTGCAGCCGTAACCAGCCCCAAAGTCCCTCTTTCGAAATCAAAGAGTGAAGGAAGGGGAGGAGTAGGCTTTTGAGGGAACGTCTGGAATCCATCTGAGATTGAGAAATCCGACCATCGTGCTTGGATCCAATTGAATGAGGCAGGCCTGAGTAACAGGCTCCGACACGGCCTTTCTCTTCCTCTAACACCCCGGCCATGTGGTCCCAGAGCCCTGCCAGGAAAAGCAAGTCACAGCTCATCACAGTTGCAAATGAATATTCATGCAGCGAAGGGCGCCTGAGTGTAAAGTATTTACGTGTGTGTGCCTGTTTTTAGTGCGACAAAGACAAAAAAAAAACTACGAGTGAGTACATGTGTGTGTACGTTTTTTAGCAGGATGCTGTAAAAGAGATTCCCCGGGCAGAGATGCAGCCCTAGGACTCCACTTGCGACGTGGCCGGCTTGTAACACGCGGCACGGCTCCCGGTGGCTTGCCAGCAAAACACAGTTTGACTAGGAGTCAGTGTTGGCTGGAATGTGAGGTCTCACACACTGTCTGGATGCAAACACACACACACACACACACACACACACGAGGACAGGCACACATGTACACACGAGCTGCCAGCACTCCACAGATGTCCTGGCGGTTGCTGCCTGTGAGTCAGCGCGGGCCGAGCTCTTTGATGGCGAGGTCTGGTGTGAGGTTTGGGGGTGTGAGGATCGAAATGCAAAGGCAGGTGCATCGTCACATTGGGGCTTCCAGGACATTTTGACGCACAGATTGGCCCCCTGACCTCTCAAACAACAGCAGGCCTGCCATTTTGAAGACTGGAAGGTGATGCAATTCACGATCAATTTAAAAAAAGCCTGGGTGAGGATTTCAAAAGCCACGAAACAAGTCTGTAGAAATAAATATACAATACAAACTTTTGGACAAGTTCTCGCCAAAATCAAACTAAAGTTGTGATATCAAACGATTCGGATGTCATTGAACTAGTTGTTCCCACAGTGACTACATTAGCGTTGAGGGTAGCATCCCGAGTGCCACCGTGGATGTAAATGTGACATTTGTGACAGAATGACTTTCTAGGACCATAAATATACTTTCAATGGTGAAAGTTCACTCTGAATTTGGTGACAACAAAACAATGGGGAGCAAATTCATCAGATCAGATGTGCATAGTTCTGTAAAACTCCTTAGAAAATCTGTTTCTTTTACTTGTTTTTGTAAAAAAAAAAAAAAAAAAAAAAGTGGCTGATGAACAAAACTGGAAGAAACTTTTCAACTTGTCCATTTTAGACATCAAAGGGAGCTAAACTTTTATTCTGTAGACATAAATGCATCTCAGTGAAGCTTGTCCTCATTGTGCATTATGTAGTGTTATTACCTCTAACATTACCTGCTTTTTAGAAGGCAGTCATTACTACCATGATGATGATGGCTATGACAAAGTAATTGCCCATAGCAACCATTTTTGGACAATTGATTTTTAAGGATATTTAGCATAATAGGTGAGCTATAAATGATTTAGTTCTGTAGATGTTGAACTCAGCAGTCCTTAGCAAAAAAAAAAAAAAAGCAAGAAAAGAAAGTGGAACTTTGCAGCCGTTATCACTTTTTAAATAAATTGGATGTTTGGGTTAATGAGTGCTAAGGGAACAGGATCTGTGATTTAGCGGAGGCACCTTCTGGTCTGGTCTGGTCTGGTCTGGTCTGCATGTTCACGCAGCGCCAGCTGAGAGAGCTTGAGACACGCCAACAGGTGTTTTCAGTTGTGTTTCCATGTGCAGACTAGGATTTGATTGATATCGTGTTACACCTGCAGAGATGGGACAACACCCACCTGTATCACCATTGCTTATTTTGGGGAACGAACAGTGCAGTCAGGAACACGCTGGTATACAGTTACGCTTGGCGCTGATTGTTCTGCTCTTGATGACGCTCCCTGGACCCGCCAAGCAGCATGCTAAGCCGAAAGAGGGAGGACCATGCAAAGAAACATGTTTTAAAGCTTTTAGTATTGTTCGCAAATCTGTCTAAATCTGTGTTAGTGAGCACTTCTCCTTTGCCGAGATAATCCAGCCACCTCACAGGTGTGGCATATTAAGATGCTGATTAGACGCATGGTTATTGAACAGGTGTGCCTTAGGCTGGTCACAATAAAACGGAACTCTAAAATGTGGAGTTTTACTGTATTGAGGGGGTCCAAAACCCAGTCAATATTTTCTCTCTCTCTCTCTCTCTCTCTCTC